>NC_142244.1:80885936-81187707 GCF_052056855.1 Sturnus vulgaris | reverse complement strand
AATTCCATCTTAATTCCTTTTGCTTGCTGTTTACAAAAGAGAATTGTTACTTTGTTTGAAGACAGATGAATACATGGCACAGTTTCTTCAATGAGATCTTTCAATATGAAAACAGAATGCTGCATTTTTTTAAAATTCCACGTCCCTTCAAAAGCAAATTACCTAACTTTAATTTTTGAATTTAAATAAACATTTGAAAATTGTTTTTACACTATTCAACCTGCTTTAAGCACATACTTTAGGATCCTGATGCCTCAAGGGTAGAAACAATTATGAGCAATATTTCTGATAAATGCTTAAAACAAGGGATTTACACATTCTTCTTAAGAGGAGAAAGCACCAAGAAGGATTTTTGAGAGTAATTACTCTAGCTTTCTATAGTTACAGTTGCCAAGGCAACCTCATTTTTGTATGAACAAATCTTAAAAATATCCTTAAAGCAAGCTTGGAATGACTGGTTGTGCTTAAGTATTAACCTTACATCCATACTTTACTTTTCTTTGTAAAAAAAGTAACATGACAAAACATTTTACTGATCTCCATGCCTGGCAGGATGCCTTCTCACTGCTCCTGTTAGCAGTGGGATGTCTTCTGAAACTTTTCACATGCTTTTGCATTGTAGTTGATGAAAAAAAGTGGAATTAAAAGGTAGAATGAAAAGGTGAGATCCTGCTGGCAGATCTGACTCTGTCCTTCCTTTGTGGTAGTTGAACTGTGGCTAGTCCCTCAAGTTACTCCTGGATTTAAGTCAGTGTCTGTGTTCCACCCCTGCTGAATTAATAGGAAGCCCTTACATTCTCATATTTTTCCCTTATTTCCTCTTCAGCAATATTCTTTTTTTCTTTCTCTAAAAATTTACCACTATATGGTTTTGTATTCAGAATCAGTCTACCCATAATTTGTGATGATCAATAAAGCAAATATGTTTATATAGGTTCTCTTATGGAATTTAGTTAGTGTTTTCAGTGTTATAATTATTATAATTACCCTCTTCCTTTAAAAGTTGTTTTAAGTTGTACAGGGAGATTTTCAGTGCATTCTTCCTTTTGCTGGTTTTGGGTTTTTTTAAGGGATTCTAACTTCTTGAAAGAATTGGAAAAAATTATTTTTGATGTAAATCACTGTAACCATGACTACAATCCATTTGACATGATTTTCTTCTATGCCAAATCAAAATAACAGCTTTGGAAAACAGGTTTCTCTGCTATACTCCTTTTTTCCTAGTCAGGTCTGTGAGTTCCATCATTTCTTCTAACTCTTCCAAGTTTTTAAACTGTAATGGAAGTTATAAACTAACCAAACCCTATTATAAAAAATCGCTTTTAGATACCTAAATGCACTTTACATTTTATACATCCCCTAAGAGTTCTCTGTCTGTGTGTGAAGTCTGAGTAGGTGTGGATACAGATTGTACCATGTCCTTCCTTCTACATCCAATGCCAGCAACACCTGGGCTCTCTCACATACAGATGCTTGATAGGCAGCTTAACACAGTGCTTTGTTGGAGTTATTATTATCTGTAACATTTTGTGTGTAAAACGGGTTCTCTGAACTTTACACTGCTGGAAATGCAGGATGATCATTTTTTGCTCTCCACTTGAGGTCCTGGAGAGCAAATTTACTTAAAGTCAGTGGTCTTGTCACAGACCTACTGCCCTGTGTGCTGATCTAGTCTGTCCTGAAGTAGTTTGGAGGCCATGAGTTGAAGAACCCACTGTCAGATTAGAGAAACCAGGGCTGTTCAGATTGGTGAGCATTCCTCTGTTGTAGTAGAAAGCACTGTGAAGGTATTTTCTGGTGAAAGAAGGAAGATTTCTTGGAAAAAGTACAAGATTATAAGAGGGATTTAGGGTATTAAATGTACATTGTAGATGAGGAGTTTTAGGGACAGAGAGGGAAGTGTTCTTTTATACTTTTACACTTGTATGAAAATTATTCACAGTATGCTGGGAATTTCCTTAGATAACCAATGTTTCAGTAAATTCTTAGCCAGAAGAACTGGATGAAGTATGGAAACATAATTTTGGTGTGAGTGGGTGGATGAGAAGAAAGGAAGTTGGCAGAAAATAAGGACATCTCAGTGGCTTTCACATAGCCTGAGGTATAGTTGCAACAAGTTTCAGGGGGACAAAGAATTAAATTAATGTGAGATTTACAACAAATCAAGTGTCCAGTGAAATACATCTGAGTTGGTTGTAGAGCATTGACTTTGCTTTCTTAACTTCAAGACTGGAATCAGAGGGGCACAGAAACCCTTCAAAGTGCTTTCCTCAGAGACATTCATCTTTTAGGAAACCTCGCAGAAAATTATTGTGGGATGAACACTTCTGAACTGGTTGCTTATCCTTGGCCATACAACACAGCACATGGCTGTTAGATTCAAGTTCAAAACTGACAGACTCATGAGATAAACTTTGAAAATGCTTATGGTTCAATATGTACAGATAGTGCAGATAACCCATGTGCATGTTTACAGCAGTGGCAAAGCAGAAGCAAATTACTTTTGAATTACAAAAGAAAGTGTGAGAGCATTTAATATATCCATTTATTTTATAGTTCAGACTTTGAGCATCTCCCGCTTAATTGAAGGAATATAATCAAGTCAGCTCCCTTATTTCTCCATTTGTAAGATTAATTGGATAGTAATAAATCTATTTTCTCTTTTCTCTCCTTTCTGTCATCCCATTTCTTTTCTGATTCCTTTCACATGTATGACTTTTGGTTCTAGTTCTGCAAGCAGTGCAGTTAGTAGCCACTCCTTTGTCCGGTGGGAGCCACATGCAACATTAAAGTCTAGTTCCTGGGAAAGCTTGATTTCCCACACCATATGGCTCTCCCATTGATTTCCTGCTTACAGCAGAATGTACCTTTGTGAAGCGAGGTTGTGGTCAGGAAGTGAGAGCCAATCTCAGAGGTAGCCAGAGCCATTATCATGGAGGACTGAATATTCAGCAGCAGACCTCGTGCTGGAATCTGTGTTTAACATATTTTGTTAATAACATGGATACTGCTTTTATGAGCTGCTGAGACATGCCACCTAATCTTGATATATCTGGATATAATCTGGATATATGTTGTATGTTGGGGTTTTTTTTCTGATCTATGCTCTGCTTCTTTAACTACTGTGTTTCTTGAGAAAAAAACCCCGTCTTCTGAGAGTATTCCAAAAGGACATTTCCTTGCAGAAAGTATTTGTAATTGCAAAAGCTGAAATATTCTCTCAGGTTTTCTAAAGCATATATTTTAGTGTGGAAGACAGGGTGTCCCAATATACCTTTCAGAAAGCCATCAGGCATGAAGATGTGCTCATATATTTTATTTGTACCTTTTTCCTTAAAACTAAGGATAGACTATTTTTTCATAAATTACAATTTCCAGAATTTCTGTTTCTTATTGTGATAAACTTATGTCCCAAGTTAATCAACCTCTTTGGACTTTGTTCTGGGCATTCAGTTGTGCAAAACAGAATTTTGGTACAAAAGATACAATAGTGTTGTGTTCCTAATTATTCTTTTCTGTAAGTAATTTGAAAGAATAATTTTATTACATTAATTTTGAATATAGCAGAAACTAATGAAGTGTAATTGCACGTGTATTCCAAGTAGAAAAGATTATTTATTTCTCAATACTACTAAATACTACATTTTTTTCTGAAGTAATTATTACAGAATTTCATGCATATCAACAAAAATAATTCAAACTTTTTCTTTGTTTTCTTAATTTGTCTGAATTGAATTTGGTCCTACAATTTTGGTTTCCATATACCACTTGTTAATTGAACACAGCCAAGTGCTTAAGTCTTACCTATTTATGTCATTCACAGGATAATGCCAAAATCTATCTTATTATGACATTCAGAAAAGTCATTAAAACAATGTACCTACTGCAATGATAATGGCTTATGGATCCAGCATTTTCTTGCTCATTACAGTCATGCTTTTCATAGATGTTCTTTCCATGTCTCTTCTCATCAGTTCTTTCTAATGAAGTTAATATATGTAAATACAGGGATGTATTTCAGATTTACTGAAAATTGGCTGACCTTTTTGTCTCTTCTCCGTTTTAAAGATTCCCTTGTTTTCATATAAAATGGATATGTAAAAGTGTCCCTGTATCTAAATAACCGATTTATAGATTTCTTTCTTATTAAGTATTTAATCAAATACACATTTGAGCTGGAAAAAATTTACTTCTCTGTGTTTGCCTTCATAGTGGAGAAGATATAATAGTAGCTGCAATAGTAGTAAGACTGTTCTGTTGTGGTCTGTCTGACTTCTGACTATTTTAAACTGCTTTGTCACTCTTACCTCCACATAGTATATTCAAAAGTCTGCCTGAAAAATGCCTGTTTTCAATTACATTTTGAGTGAAAGAAGGCCAGGGACTGGATACTTTGCCATTTTCAAAAAGAGCCATAATTCAAGATTCCTTCTGGTATTTGCTTTCTACTTCATCAGTTTTACACTTAAATATTTGAAGTGTTTGATACAAAGGCTGTGAAGATGTATTAAAATACAAGGATATGATCATACTTCTCTTTTTTCCTCAAACAAAATACAAACATGACGAAAGTTTCAGTGTAATTGTACTTTAACAAAGAGCACACATTAGTTTGGTGTGGAGGAAAGAGGCAATGGGGAATTGAGTTACACGAAAGTATTTCTCATTGAACCTTCTACATTACTTTTTCCTGCTTCTAGCAAAGAATCCAGATCTCCATCTCTAGGCCCTTCAGTCTCCTCCATCCCCTCACAGGACTCATTCACAAGAATTGATTAACAATAGTGATGATAATTTCTTTCTAGTGAAGGCAAGTGCATGTGCTTGCACAATCAGAAGTAGTAGTTTTCTGTAGTAATTGTGTCGAGATGGACACTACTGGCACCATCACCAGTCCTTTATAAAAATCTTTTTGTGCCTTCTGTCAGGCAACTCCACACAGTACTGACTCCTTTCCTCCTTCTCTCTGCCAAGTTTCCTTCTTACTTCTACATGACTGGCTAACCCCAAGCTGTCCCTTACCCTCATCCAATATCTTCTCACCATATCTGTCGCTTTCACAACCGCATGTCCTTTACCTCCACGCAGCCAGCAGACTCCATCTCAAACTGCAGCAGACCCTGGCTCTCAGCCAGCTAACCCACTCTTTTATAACACACCCATCCTCATTGGACAGGCAAGGCTGTCTCCACTTCTCGGCAATCAGTACAGCTGTAATTCATTGAGGAAAATTGTCCTCTGCACTATCCTTACAAACTATCTTCCCACAGTTTTCCTTACCTCTCCCTTGAAACTCCTTGTCCATATCTTCCATTCCTAGTCCAGCCCAGCCTGACAGTCCCTTCTTCCTTAGAGCTTCAAGATCCCCAGCTCAAACTGTGGAGGGGAGCCTTCTCCTCTAGCGCTGTGCACCCAGCCGAATGTATAAAAGCCCCACTTCAGTTTGGCCACCAGTCCTCAGTTCCACCTGCTGTTGGCTGCCTGTGCTCTTTCTTTATCAGCTTTTCATAGGGTCTCTCTGACTCCTGCACTGAGTAGATAGAAAACAAAAGAAAGCAAACCTATCCAAGGCAGCATTTCCCAAAATGATTAGAGGGATGAATTGCCTTTCCTATGAGAACAAGCTGAAAGAGTGTTTTTCAGCCTGGAGAAAGAAACTTCTGAGGAAACCTTATAGCAGTTGAAGGGGGCTTATAGTATGGGGTGGACTCTTTTAGCAAGGGCCTGTAGCAATAGGACAAGGGGTAATGATTTTAAATTAAATGAAAGTAGAGTCAGGCTAGATATAAGGGGAAAAAATTTGTTATGACAGTGGTAAAACAGTGAAACAAGTTGCCCAGCAAGAGGGTGAATTCCCCATTCCTGAAAACATTCACTTTCAGATTGGGTTGGGCTCTAAGCATCCTGGTCTAGTTGAAGATGTTTATGCACATTGCAGGGGGATTGGACTAGATGGTCTTTCAAGATCCCTTCCAACCCAAAATATTCTATATTTTTACAAAAAATCTACCCATTAAACCTCTGAAAGTTTAAAACTCAGGTGTACCAAAGTGGAAGAAAACCATGTAATTATAAGGCATAAAAGAGAGGGATTCCTCTCCTTCCCTGGAGCTGCTCCTCCATGTGTCTGAGATGGATTATCCTCCCTTTAGGTCTTTGGAGATTTCATGAGTGCTAATATTAGCCTTGTCCACATTCTCAGACTTAATTGAAAAAGGCTCTTGGTTTTGAAAAGATATGTAGATTTTCCAGACCAGTAGTCAGCTAATTAGAAGAACCTTACCTTCCTTAAGAGAGAGGCAGCAATCAAGGGCTACAAAATGAATCAAGGTTATTTCAGGTCAATGACTCCCAAGAGTTAAGGAGATTATGCCCACTTCTCATTCTAGACATCTGATCCAAAGGGACAGCCTTTGAGTCCTTGTGGCACTTACCTAATGCTAGACCACTTCCTTGACTGTGTAGTGAACCTGTTTTTTACATAGGACAACTTCACAAAGCGCCAGATTTTCAAAGTCCAAATGAAAGTACTTAGTTCTACTTTGAGAGAGGGAAATGGATTAGTGATCTCTGGAGCTCCCTCATAATTGCAGGCTTTTTGCAAAGTTTTCAAAAGAGTTTAAGAAATTCCCTGCTACCTGTAGGATTTAATCGCTTAACTTGCTTAAATTTTTGTGAACATTTTGTTAGATATCTACCAAAAACTTGCAGTCTGGCCTTCCATCACTCTTCCTGTGACTTTTGTCACGCTCATTTTGAAAGAGTCCAATCTCTTCAAACCAAGGATACATTGGCAGAATGTTGCTGAACGAGTATTTGCATTTGAGAGGCTACACAGCAAACTCCTGTGGGCCAGGAATATTCTATGTTTTGTGGAGAGCTCACGCTTTGAAAAGATTCTTCCCAAATATTTCCTTGCTCTTTCATAAAAATTCTGATACATTGCTTATTGTACTGACTCTTCATATTTTCCTTAGAACATACATGTTTAAATAACAATATAATACTTAACAGTCTGTTCATTCTGCAAGTCTACATAAACCATCCACTGGCATACAACAAATTCCAAAGTGAAACAGAAGCTTTGGACGATTTCTTTTTACTTCCTTAGAATTTCTAGCACAGCACAGCAGACTATTCCCATATGGTCCTACAGTTGCCTGTAAGAATATTATTAACAACAGTAGGCCAAAATTTCTTCTTTTCATATAACACTTAATAAATTATCTTAGAAAAATGTACTGTGTGCACTGCTTTTTTTTTCCTACTGTCAAGCAAACATTTCAGGTATTCATATTTCATGATTTATTTATTATCTTATCTCACCTTGTGTTCCCAAACACCCAGCAACACTTGTCTCTTCTGCCAACTTTGAAGTAGTTTGATACAAAAATCATATAATACATCACCACAGATTTTATCTGTTGATAGCATGCAATTCTTTGTCAAATTCAAGTTGAAAATAATTGCTCTATGTAGCATTTGCTGAGGTTTGGGCATTACAAACATGTTGCTAGAGAAATACATCAAACCTTAGTAAAATAAAATATACAGCATTTCTCAAAACATAAAACCATTCAGCCATGTCTTAGCTGGTATAAATTGGCAAAGATCTTCCTGAAGTCAGCACTGCTCTGCCAGTACATCTAGTATGTAGGACTGGTCCACAGTCATTTCCTGATACTTCACAAAGATATTTTCCTATGTTGCTTTGCTTTTGATCTTATGCCAAGGATTTTCTTCTTCCAGGGTAGAAAGCTTGGATTTTTGAAGTACACTAAAATAAACATTATTATTGGTAATGCCTGCAGTACCTTTTCAAAGCAGCGGGTGGCACTTGCAGAGCAACAATGTTCTGTGATTTAGCTTATTTTACAGCAGTTGCTTTGTCCTTGTCGACAAATGGGATTTCATGGGATGTAGCATTTAGACCAAGTTCACTCTGACTGAACTGAATTATTTTGTCTGCCTAAAGTCTGTCCTGCCAACAGCAGCAGAGAAAGGTGTCAACACTTGTGGAAGAGAAGATTTCCTAATTCTGTGGTTATGTCTGTGTAAATAAACTCAAAGAAATCTGAGAACCAAGACACAAGCTTTATTCATGGTTTAGTATCAGCAAACTATATCCATCTAAAGCCTTTTCATCCAGGAAATACTATTGGGAATTTACTGACCTGCCACAGCAGGTCCTTTTGTTTAAAGTAACGAGCAAGAGTTCTTTAAAGCATGTCGCTGAAAATATATTTTAGAGTAATCAGATGCTGTTAGGTGATTTCAAGACAATGTCATATGCTAAAAAAATAATGTTCTTTAGCAGAAAGCTATATGGCACTGTGGTTTCTGCATAAAGTGAACTTATAGGTGGTATAAAGAAGTAAATAAATAAATAAATAAATGCTAATAAAGATACACTGAGGGTGTCCTCACAGTACAGCACAATCTGTAATAAAAAAACCAGCAGGCTAAACAGAAATACCCTAAAATAACCTCAGTAGAGTGTACTGCACTTATTTAATTTCACATTGTCTGATTGAGTAATGTCTTTTGTATGTTAACACTGTTTATATTTCCTCTGCAACATTCCAGAACTCGGCAGGTATCACAAGTTTTAATTGCCAGCCTCATTCGACACCAGCATGAGGCATCTAGACATTATTAAACAAAATACTGATCATCACCCCATTTTCTGTTTGTACAGTCCCATTGCATTTGCCTGGTGTGCTATGCAAATTTGGAAAATTAAATGGGAAGTAGTTTAGTTCATTTATCTAATATAGAAATAAGGATGCATATTTTAAAAATCTATATTAAAGTTTGATTTTCTTCAGCATGCATGTTGACATATGTGCGTTGCAATTTGACTGTCTACTGACTCCTTTGGATATGACAAATAGATCAATTGTGCTTATCTAAAAATATTTTCTTGTATTGCTTCTTCTGGATATTTTTAACTCAAGATAAATTCACCAGTGTTCTGCTGAAGGAAGGGCTCCTGACTCCTAAAGAAAAATGAAGACTATTGTCTTCAAAAGTCATAATCCTTGGAAGTGCCTGGGTTGTTTTGTGAATTCTATTTTGGACCACTGAGATCTATAGGCACCAAACTCTAGAATCTTGTATATGCCTATGTATTCCTGGATTAAAGAATGGATACCTGACTCCAATCTAAATCATCAGACAGACAGAGTCCAGACAGGATTGTTAAAAAGTCTTCAAAACTTGACCGGAGCTGCAGTCCGCTGGGTGTGCTTAGGCCAAGGTCAGTGCCCAAGGATGTCCTGTCTTGGCTGCAAGTTTCACAGGTAATCCTGAAAAAAAAGTGAAGGAAAAATAAATGCACTCTGCAGAAATAATCTGATGCGACACCCTGTTCTCGTACCTTTCTTCATTCTTATGGCTTCTTAGGCATGGAGGGAAAGCCATATGAGGTGCAGCTGGGGTCACTTGGTCTCTTCTGCCTGCAGGAGAGTGAGAGGAAACCTCATCACAATCTGCGACTTCCTCATGAGAGGAAAAGGAGGGGCAGGCACTGATCTCTTCTCTGTGGTGACCAATGACAGGATCAGAGGGAATGGCCTTAGGTTGTGTCAGGAGAGGTTTAGTTTGGATATTAGAAAAAGGGTTCTTCACCCAGAGGGTGGTTGGGCACTGGAACAGGCTTCCCAGAGAAGCTCATAGCACTAGCTTGACAGAGTTCAAGTGTGAGGACAATGCTCTCAGGTCCATGGTATGACTTTTCAGGTGTCCTGTGCAGGGACAGGAGTTGGACTTCATGGTCCTCTGGGTCCCTTCCAACTCAGCATATTCAGCGATTCTATAATTCTGTTATTTATTTGTTCAAGCATCACTAAATAAAATTCATGAACAGCTTTGAAAATGCAAACAGAATCCAGTCTTTTCTCTCCCATCTCAGTGGCTCCAGACATGTGCTTTTTCTTACAGCTTCCCTTCACCTCTCTGGCTGATGCACCTCTGGCTGTGTGACAGCCAAGTATCATAGCACAGCACTGCTCTTGCACATCCCCAGCAGACAGCTACAGTGTTCACTGAAGGCATCAAGCACAGAGCATCGAACAATTTCCAGCTGGGATGGCATAGGGATTTAGCAGTGTTTTTATGCAAAACTGCTTTGTTAGTCTTGCTGCCTAGAACGAGGGTTCAGCAGTCCCTGGTAGTATATAAGTAGCCCTTGTCCTAAACCTGCCAGCACCTTTTCTTTAGATGTTTTAATTCTTGCTGGCACTGGGTAGTTTAATATTTGGCTTGTGGAAGCAGTAAGTGACTGCTCAACATCCTTATGGAGTCTTTGGAAATACACAGACTCTTCATTCCTGCTTTCCCACGGCCTGTTTCCTTGATGATGACCAGAGTGAATTTCCTGGTTTGGGCCACAACCTTTAAGGCCAAGGTGTTCTCTCACCTAATTTAAACATTGGAAAGAAGTGGTCTATGACAGACAAGGAGCTGTAGAAAATTTCAAGAAAAATTTCTATGACTCAGCTTTTTCTACTGAAATCAGATGGACAAAACCTAGAAAACTGGTAGGAAATTAATGCTTCCTATGTTTGAAATTTCTAAGATGTTAACAAGAATTTTTACTAGAAATAAATAAACAAACATAATACGTTATAGGTAGCGCGTTTTTTTCCTTTGATGTTTCATGTAGTTGCAATTATTCTAAAGCATTTATTTATAACAGGAAAAAAGAACTGAGACAAAACTTCTGGTTTTCCACCCTCATTATTCCCATAATTTTGAGCCCTAAAAAATTGTTAACTAATGTCTTGTGAAATAGGTGCTCCCATGATTTAGAGGCTTTTCCTGCAATTCTGATAAGGGAAAAAAGGTTACACAGGACTCCACTGGCATTAATTTCACTGACATTAGAAAAAGAATATATGTGAAAGAATTGCCATTGCTTTCAGCATTATATGAGACGTATCTAAATCCATAATAAAGTATAATGCTGTTAAATTCACTATACCTGTGTCAAGATACTGCAAATGAGTTAAAAACTACACAAACGTGTTTCAATATATGGCATATTTATACCTAGAGAATATTTATTATAATGGTGTATAACTTCCCGGTCTGACCATCCAGGAGCCCCTTTGGCAGTCACTCTTGCATCAGCTCAGCTGGTGCCAAGTTCCCTCCCCAGCTACACACAGTCACACCAGGTTTCCTCACCAGCTTGACTCCAGGTTTCCCAAAGCTGAGTCCCAGACATCCAGATCCTTAAAATAATTTCATCTTGGTGCAATAACTGAATAACAAAATAGCAGCTTGAGCTGGGTTGCCTCCAAGGAGAGACCCCAAGTTAAGGCATCCCAGGCATTTATACCCTCACAGTCTAAGCAAGCAAGTCTGGGATCATCAGCTCCTGCCATGTCTTTGAGTGCCACAGGTCCCCGTGGCCTTTGTTAGGCAAAGAATCGTCAGTTCATGGCCTCTTGCACCCCCAGAGCCCAACCTGCAGCTCACTCTGCGGCTGCACACCCAGCTGCCTGTGCTGGATGTATTCTTCAACAGGTATATCTCATACTAGGATTTTCAGTTTATTTTTGTGTTAACCATATCCAGCCAATGGAAATTTTTCTTGTTTATATTCAAATCTTCAACAAGTTTATTACTCTTTCTGTAATCTTAACTGAAATTCCAATACCTTATTTTCCAAACTACATTCTGAAGTGTTACATACCTTATTTCCATTTTCAAGTTGCTGGTTGTTTAAGGAACCCACAGATTCTCAAAATACGGGTGTTTTCAAATCATCTGTGTTATTACTTCTGCAGGCTGTACAGAGAAGACAAGACAAGAAAGGTTAAAAGGGCCTCACTTGTAAAGGCAAGGTGTAGGAAAGAGATTGTAGCTTGCTGTTACAGTCATGGTTTAAAAAGCAGTATCTATTTTATTAAGTACAGCCAGTATAATTAACAAGTTTTTAAGGTATTTTCTAGGCTTCTGTTTCTCTACAAAGTAAGATCTTACTGTGACTCAGAGTCAATATGAGTCTTCAGAGAAGTTCTGGCAAAATTATTTGTCAAAGGACTCTGGATTTGAGCTGGTGTTTTAGAAAATTTAAAGAACATGTAAAGAAATGTGCTTAAAGATTCAGTTTCAGATTGATCAAAACCAGGACACAGATTGCTAAGAGTTTCCAAATCTCTCTCAACCATTTTCTTCAACATAATGATCTCCAAACAGTTGAGAGATTTAAGTCTTAAAATGTGCCAGAAGCTTTCTGTTCATCACGGGTGCAATTCCTGAGCTAAATTCTTCAGCTGTGGTTTGCTCCTTGGTTTGCCATGTTTGTTAATGACTTGCTTGTTTTTTCATGTCTCTCAGTCCTTTCATTTCACTTTCAGGAAGTCCTGTTCACAAGAAGATTCCTGAAACGCTGTTCATGACCAGAAGCAAGCATAAGCATATTTTGCTCAACACCTTTTTTCTCTGCATTTGTGGGGGGAAAAGGCATTGAAATGATGCATCTGAGCTTTGTTTGCTGGCTCTTTTGTACAATCAAGGCATCTGCAGAGTATGATCCCGCCTAGTCAAAATCCAAAGTGGAGAAGGAGTAGCAAAACAGTGTGATTTGGCCAATTGGAGAAGAAATGTGTAATAAGGCAAATTTGTGCTAGCCAGCAAAACTATCTGCTTCTTTCTACACAGAACTACCTAAGGATTGGGATTGGAAGGCCAAAAATGTACAGAAGCATTTTGGTTGTTTTCCACCATCCTTTTTATGCACTCAGCATCGTAGTATTTAATTGGTCTGTCACATACACATTATGTTTTAAGACAATTAAAAAGTATCCTGTCTTTTTTTTAATTTTATAGCTCCGTAAATCTGTTTTCAGCATCAGAGCAAGAAACCTCCTGGAAAAAGAGACAGCAATAAATAAAATTCTAAGGTAAGAGTCAGATGTGATTTGATATTGTTTTGACTGTCATCTGATTTCTCACAACCTTGTTTATTGCGAATGTTACCAGCTGTATAATATTCATAATAGTTTATCCCTTTGTAGTATATCTATCACGTTCATTATCAAAGATTAATTGCTCTTTGGCTATTTTATATGCTTGAACAGCAAAAAGAGAGGGATTGTACTTCTTAAGTATATATTTCAATTGTATCATGCAGTAAGATCATGTTTCAGTTCTTTTCACTTCTTCCTTCTAAATTAACCAAAACGAGTCTGTTCATAAGGGATGTTATTTTGTCTAAAGAATTCTAGCCTGGTTCTTGCAAATATCTGCACATAAATGTTTGCAGGGACTGTGCTCTAGAAAGTATAGACTACAGCTGGTCATATTCCAAGTACCAAATGGACAGTGAAGAAGGTTTCAGAACCATGACTTCTGTAGAAAGATTTCCTGAATGTTTTAATATTGATCACTCATTTTGGTATTCCATATCAAGTAACTACTCAACACTGTAAGTGAATAATGCAAGCCTAAATCTTCAAGACCCATTTCTGAAGTTATCATTTTGGTAACTCTGTGCTGCAGTTTTTCATGCCACTGTTGGTTTTACATTAGAATGAGTGTTCTCAGTATAAGGTGTGTTAATAATGCAAACAATTTATAGGTCACTGGTTTTATATTTATGTTTGCAATTTGTCAGTGAAAAGTCCCAGGTAAATACAAAGTATTAATAGGAATACTGTTCTGAAAAGTACAAATTAAGTAAGGGAAAGTTTTATGAGGAGCAGGGAATTAGGGTTTCTGTGTGATTTCTGGATTATGAAGATTTTTGAATGCCATTTGAGAAGTTCTGGTTCTGTTTAATGCTCTATGAGAATACAGCACACGGAGAACTGTAGAAATTAACGTCAAACTTCTGTCTCTAAACCATCTAATGACAGCATAAGCAATTACTAATTCAAATGAATACTCATTGTAAAAAATATTATTGATCAATTTAAATGCAATACCATAAGTATTCAATCTTAACAAAGTTTAGTGCAGTATTTGTAAGCATTTCTTTCAGTTGTGTACCTTGATTTTAAGGGAATTACTGTTACAGATAGATTAAGCAAAATAGTTCTAAAAATACAGGTTTAGGTACAGGCATCTTGGCAGTATTTCAGTAAAACACTTGTAATGAAATTTTGTGTTATATGAGAACTGTGAAATGTTATTGACACCACAATGTCAGGTTTTTTGGTGTGTTTCATACACTATACTGCAGAGGAAAAATGTAGACAAAAGAAAAAACCCTACTTTTATGTATTCAAATATTTTTAAAAAGTCTGATATAATAGAAGCTCCATTCTTTCTTAGATAGGAGGAAAAACTAAATTTTTGGAATTGAAATTCAGAATTCTCCCATAAGCACAGAACTTTCAACTTTTCAGGAGAAATCTGCAATAGAGGAGAATTTGAGCAAACCGTTATTTGGATTTCACTAAGTTCTCAGAGATACAAGGATAGAACCAGAAATCAGTCCTCCCAGTTTCAATTCTGCTGAATTCCACTTCGTCCTTCAGATCATGGCTTCTGCCGAAGTCTTGTATGTAAAAGGACTTCTTATCAATTCACCTGAATTCCTCTGAAGTTTGTTAGGCACAAAAATAAAGTTTTCATTTACTAATATACTATTTTATTTTTAATTATCTATTTACTCTGTTATTTTAATTTACATTTACTGAGTTTTTCAATCTATTTCCTGGATCATCAGCAATAAACTTTGATGAACACAGAGAAAAGGAGAGAACTTCCATCAAATAAGGAAAACATGGATCACATGTCCTCTAATGCTTTCTTGGGCTGCTTGTAAGTCACTTACAAAGAGTCTTACAAAGAATCTTCTCTCTCCTGAGAAAAAGAACAAATGCTGTTTATTATTCCTTGTTATTGACTCAAAATCGTTAAATAAGCTCTGATCTAATGACATTTGCAATGCATCTGCTCCAGCAAAAGAAGATTGTGTTCATGGCATATCTGGTGGGCAAACTGATAGAGATTGCCAGTGATGGGCTGACTGGTCCTGAGCACTGACAATATTTCCATGTTAATGACAGTGACAGCACTGTTGATGAAGGGGAATTTTAAAAACAGGAGAAAAAGTGATAAGATTTACAGCTGAAACTTTAGATTCAGTTTAAATAATAACACAGAAAAATTCAAACTCTGAACACATGAGAGATTCTAGTTCTTATTTTTACTTTAGTTGTAAATGCTATAAACTCCTTCATAAAATTAGGTGACTCTCAGCTATTTGGAGTATCTGACAAAAGAAGAAATGACATTTATGCCAAGAACAATAAGATAACCCAGAATATCCCTTCTGAAAAGATTACTTCTAGCATAATTTTAATTTTTGTCTACCTGAATTAAGAAGCATTTTTCTAAAGCAATACCTCTATGTAGTAAAGCTGCCCATGGGCAAATTCAACTTGATTAAATTGCGGTGCTGAAAGGGAATTTTAAGTCTATTCCAGCCTAAGTCCACCTTTGACCCTTCCCCCTTCTACTTTTTAAACCTTACTGAATTATTTTTTAATTAAATTGTGAATGGTTCAATATAATCAACTGTATAGAAGGACCATGCATTACACATAGGTACCTTCATGTCTCTCTTGTGCATCTTTCTCTATCCAAACTTCATTTTTCCCTTTTATATGAACTGCAGCTTGACATCTTCTTACCCAAGATGAGGAAGAAGGACATTAATAGCCCTTGACCACCAAGAGAGATGGTTCATGCAGTCAGTCCTTGGTGTCTCACCTGCTCATCTGCTGTTACATTATGCAGTAAAACTGATGTCTTGGGTATCTTTGCTTTCCTGCAGCTTTCTTGCTACACCCCCAGGGAAGTGTCTTGTGGGACACATATTGAGAAAGTAAGAAAATTACAGCCTGAAAAATATTCCAGGCTGGAGCTTTTCAGCTCTGTTCCCAGCCAATAAGCTGGTCCAGCTCAAGGCTAGGGAGAATTTCTCCAAGGGTGATAAAAAAGAATTAATAACAAAGATAGAACACCTGTTGTTGTGCATGACCAGGCCCTGGGAATGGGGTGTCTTCTCTCTGAACCAATCATCTTTTCTCTACTCTTGGAATTGTGAGTCATGCTATAAAACCAAGTGTGTTTCTGAATAAACTTTTCTTTTTCTTCCTGTCATGAAAGACGACCATGTAGCTGTGCATCTTATTTCTGCTGCACTTAAAGGGTTAAAACCCCTTTCCACGTACAGTGTCTCATTTCCAAGCATCCTTGTTTACCCTTGTTTAGAATCCAACCTTCTTCCCCTTGCCTCCTTGAGATCTTTGTGCAATTAAGCAAGGGAACCAAGACAAGGATGTAGCAACTACTGTCCTGGTACTTTGACTCTGATCAGTGCATTGCCAGTGGCATAGTACGAAGGCCTTAACTCTTCATATAAATCCATTCTGAGGTGGGGACTTCAACCTTGAAAAATGAAATAAAGTACAAGTGAGTTAGAGACATTTAGAACAACTTTAAAATCTATTTTAATAGTGCCTCTGAATTGCAAACAGCTCCATTCCTTTTTGAAAATTGCAATGCATTTCCCTCAGCAGTAATAACCACTTCTAGCAAATTTACTTTCTCCTGCATATCTTCAGTGCTTCACACTTTTCTCTCACTCTGTGTTGCTGCAAGCACTGCTTTTCCTCTTAAAAGCAAGTTTTGTGCCTGTGGTTCTTCTGACCCTCATTCCTAGCTCGGTCATTATCTGCAAATGGAATCTAGTCCTTTATTAGTCCCACTGGCTTTCTGAAGTAGAGAGAGTAGGGCAGGTCCAGGAAAAGTGTTGTGTATAAATCACTTTGTTCTCTCTAGTGCTGAGGATAAGTTGTAAACAGCACAGAATGGTGTGGAAAATGAGCAAATTAAAAATAATCTCACATAGTCCAAAATATAATCAAAGTGTCAATAGTGTAAAACCTAATTCTGGTGTGCATTAAACTGTGCTTCACAGCATGAGAGAATGGTTGAGATTGGAAGAGACCTCTGGAGGTTGTCTGGTCCAACCTTCCTGCTCAAGCAGGACCACCCATGACAAGTTGCCCAGAACAGTATCCAGACACCTTTTGAAGAAGGAGACTACAACATATATATAAAATATATATGGTGACAGTTGGGAAACTTTGGATTTTTTTTCAAATGGGCAGCTTTTTATTTGCTTTTCGTTACAGCTATAGTCAAACCATAAACTGATGCTAGGGGTGTGCAATAGTATTTTCACTGTTCTAAGTAAGATTTATCTGATGTGTTTCCTGGTCCTGCAAGAGTAGCATAACTTATGCTCGAGTGGAGCACTCAGTTTCATAAACAACTAACTGAATGAAGTGCTTTTATCTTTTGTTTGATACAGAATGCTGGGTGGGAGGGGTGTGGGGAAAGAAAAGAGAGGGAAAGAATTGCTTGAATTAAGTATCCAATTCTAGTTTGTTAATATGCTAGATGATAATTCAGACTTTGTTCATACAAGTGTTTCTGAAAAATACAATGATTTCTAGGAAAGCTATAAATTTTATCACTACATAAAATCTCCCTGAACACTAATACAAAGAATGAGCAAAGATCTTTTCCAGTCTAAATGATTCTATGATTCTATAATCCTAGAAGATATACCTTTGGTATTCTTCATTAGAAATTTGTATTTGTTGGTTCTGACTCACTTGCAACAAATTTCTTGGCATATATTTTTTCTCTCTTAAGAGTATGATTTCATTTCTTCATAACTTTGAGGGTCTGACCCCATGCATTTCTCAGAACAAATATTCAAGGTAAGTTCAGTTGATGATTGTTGTCATCCCATGCAAAATCCAGACTTAGTCACCACCTTCCTAAATCTCTACAAGTGTACAGCTAGAAATACATCTGTATTTCACCTGCCTGATGCAAAGATAAAAAAAAAAGAAATACTGGAATCCACATATCCATTGGAAAGAAGTTACTCTGTTTCATGGGGTTTGTGCCAAATGAACGTCATGTTATGGATCACTGCAAAGCACTGTTGTGAAGCAGAGATTTTGGGCTATGGAGTCTCCAGCACTGCAGGTATGGAACTGATCCTGTTTTGAAAGAGGTGGTAGACTGGATAGCCACTTGAGGTTTCTTCTCCTGCATTGCTTTTATTGATTCTTTTACAGTCCAATAAAAATTGGTATCATATAAACATCCATGAGAAGAGAAGCTAAAACAGCAAGACGAGATAATCACAATAAAAATTGCTAAAGGAAAGAAAGTCTCCTGCCATAGCTCAACTGCCTGAGCAGTCACTAAAGAAAATAAGTGACTATGGATTTTTTGCTTTAGAGACAGACATAAGGAAGGAAACAAAAAAAAATATGGAAAAGAAAAAAAACTGATGTATCCAAGTTGCATTAATAATCCATTTTATTTCACGACTCAGGTTCAGATTTCTTTTAAAAATATTTATTTTTCCAACAAAAAACAGTAGTATAGATGTGGTGAAAATGTGTGTTGTGCTTGCTATTCAAAAAGTGCCTTAATAAATTAAATTTATAAATGAAAGAAAGAATCACTACAACGCCTCTCAGGTGGATTCCCCATGAATCTTAAGCTGTCACATTTTACCATATAGTCCAAGTTATATGGAATTATAATGCAAGCATGGAATTATAATGCAAGCATGGAAAGATTTAGTAAGGATAGAAATTCCTAGAGAATGAAAACACTGCTGAATGATGCTGATAACTGCACTGAAGTGCACCACGTTAGTAAGGCTTCAGCGTGATCACGTTTCAAGGAGAATAACAAAAGTACATAGTAATATATGCAGTTGCTACAATTACAACAGAAATACTCACTCATTAAAATACAGAAGAAAAACCCCAAAGCAGTGTTATACTGGAATGCAAGATGAGTGAAGACTTGTTGTGGAAAGGATGCCTGACTAAAAAATCCAAGCATGAGCCACATGCTTACCCTCTGCAAGAGACCTCAGAATATTCATGAAAGGTATAGTATTTTGAATTATTCATCAAAACCTTTAACATTTTACATTTGGCCAAAGAATGTTACTCAAACACTCTGTTCACTACTTATTTTTCAGGAAATCCAAAGCATAAAATAGTTCGAGGGACTTCAAAAATGTGGATCTCCTAATTGATTGCAGGTAATGCAAACTAGATGGTACAACCTACATGATATCCCAGTATTGTCTTGTTCTGTGTGATCTTCCTCTGGCTTTCTGGTTACCTAAGAAATTGCATTTTCTCTTTCAGGATATTTTATTACATTTGCACTTTTCAAGGCAAATTTGGACCATGTGGTTTGCAGCTGCTGAACTGTGTTCAGAGTTCTGCAAGGTGAGTGCAAAGTCCAGAAGCTTGACATATTTCTTGTCTCTTCTCCTTTGTTTCATACCTTCTTTCTTCTTCCACAAGTGAAAATAAACGTAATATTTCAGAAAGGAGGTATAGGAAGATGAAAAGGGCAATTTTAGCTAGAAAGGGTAATTTTGCCTCTGTTGTTTAAAGAAAGGTCAAAAGATTCTGACCAGCTACAGTTACATAAAAATGCATGAAGGCAAGAAAAGTGGTTTTTTTAACTCCAATTTTCAAACTACATAGGACTGAACTTTTAACAATGTGGCATGTTGATTGTGCCTGGTGTGGGATTTAACTCCAGGTAGCTAAATCTGTCTGTGAGCTAAGGGATGAATTCTACCATCTAGTTCACAGAGGTCTAATCAATAAAGATAATGGAACCCAGTGAGATCTTTAGCTGACTGCTTTGTCTTTAGATGACCACTTTATGGTTACTTTAATACCTTCCAAACATCATTAATTAAATTAGCTGATCAAGCATTCAATGAAGTTGTTCATATATGGACATACAGTAATGTGTGAGATGTCAGAGGATGTCCAAAACATCCCCTGGAAGATGGGAAGTAATACACCAATTTGTAGGGGTATTGTACCCTGCTGGAGCAGCAGCTGGAAGCAAAGCAAAATACTCCAAGGCATGGCAGGTGGTGCTGGCCACCTCTGTACAGCAAATTTAATTGGGTCCTACATCTCCAGTGGCTATGAGCTGGCTAAAAGCCTGGACACGTGGCTCACAGGCAGACACTGAGAGGAAGTGTGTACATGTATGTGTCCACAATGAGAAACCAAACCCTACTGCAGACTTTAAAACTGACAGCTCTGCAATTCTGAAAAATTAATGGCACCTCCCATCTTTTTCAAAAGTCCCCAGAGATCTGCAACTCTAGGTGCCTAAGCAGCTGAAAAATATCCAGATTCTGAGTCAAAAGGATAACTAAGTATGGCTCTTACTAAGAGTTCATACAAGGAAGATTAATTCTCAAGGCACTAATTCCTGTAAAGCAGAGAATGCCAGGAGAGAGGCTGTCAAAAGTAGACAAGGCCTTTTCAGCACATCTTTTTCTCTGGAAATACAAATATGTTTCTTTGCAATCACTTGATAAAAATTTCTGATTTCTGTGCTAAACAACTGGTATTATGTTATTTCTCTATTGACTTCACAAGAGTTGCCGGGCTTCCAGAGATAATGAAAATGAGGCAATGGATGTAAATGCTAAATACAGTTTTAGGAATCTAACTTCGATATTATAAACAATAATAAGTCTTTCTACGGATGTTACTTTTCATGCATGTCCACTCTGCCATAGTATGCCCATAATGTATAGCTATGTCTATTTCACTATACTATTAACAATCAAATATGCCATCTTGTTCATTATTCAGGTAAAGAATTTATTGCTTGCGCATTTAAAGCTCTCATTTATTATGAAGACTAAGTGTTTTATTATGAAGACTCAAACAGTCTTCATAAAAGTTGCTATGTACAAGAGCAGGAAAAGTTTATGTACAAGTTATGTTTTGATGTCACAAAAATAATTTTTAGCTATTAGAAGCAGAGCATAATAATTTATATCAACAGGGGAAAAAAGACATAAGTTACCCTCTTTGTCACACCAAGAAGCCTCTATACAGAAGTCAGACCCCAGAACCTTTCATTGTCTCTGCTGGGAAAGACTGGATTGTCATTTTATTGGAGTGAGAGAGGATCTAATTTTAGGAAATAATTCTTTTCTTTTTTTCCTTTTATTCAAACAAAAATTGCAAAGATATTCAAATATCTTGGTTGTTTTCTGACAGTGTTATGTGGTATCATCCTCCACAACATAATGCTTAAAATCCTTTGGTATTAAAATGTTAATGATTTGTCTAAGATGTGCTGTGTCTTATAGGACATGTAGTAATTTTCTTATATGTCATGATGCTTTAGTTCAGTATAGTGTAACCTAATGCTTTCTATGACAAGTGTAGTAGAATGTATTTTCCTAGCATGCTAATCTGATTGGCAGTGGTGACACTGACAAGAATTCTAAGCTTCTCGTTTTTGTTCCAGATATCATTTTGGATTCCTGCTTGTATAATTCATGTATTAAAATCCAAAAGAAGCAGAAAAAGCGGAGAAGAGTGAAAACTATAAAGATGCAGTGGGGAAAGAACATGCCATGGACACCTTTTGCCATCAAGCATGATCATCCCATGCTATCAAGGCATTTATCTAAGCCTTACAGGCTGGAGAATAGAGTGGTTACACAAAGGGTGTATAGTTTTTTTCAACTTTTCGGAAAAAATTGAAGATTCAGTTCAATAAAAAGTGTGGAATATTACCAGCTGGGTCTTGTGTTTCTGTAAATGGTCTCATAACATGAAATGAGCAATAAGGAGTGCTAAACATTACACAAAGTGTAAACTTTAAATTAAACCATTGTGGAAAGTTTAAATATGTTTGTTGAAATTCCATTTCTCAGACATCAGAGGGATCTGTGTGAGCTCTTTTAGTGGAAGCTTCTCTTTTTCTTAAGCCAATCAATTTCATTGTAGCCATCAAGATAAAGATATGCATGTTCTGTTTACCTGTGGTATGCTTACTCACCAAAAAATACTCATTTCTGCCAAAATGTGTAAAATTTGTTTGCCAAAATTAAGCAAAAAACAAAATGAATCATGAGCAAACAAGTGAGAAAACCCACACAAGAAAATGCTGCAAGTTGACTGCATTCCCAGTGAGAAGACATTTCATATTACAGAATACCAGCAATGTGCAGCTTTTCATTTCATACTGAATATGGTTCCAGTTGTTTTGAGCACTCTAAGTTATGTTCTAGGTCCTAAGTGTGTATATATAACCCTGAAAGGGACTAAAATTGCTGTTGTACTTGTTCTACTCCCTTTATTGCTGAGAAACTGGTTTTACTGACGGTTAGTGTGTTGCTTGACCTGTTTCACACTTAGTGAAGTCTTGATGGACCAAAAATTCTACAGCAGACTGAAAAAAATTCACAGATGGTCTTTGCTAAGGCGTGGAGGAGGTTCATTGGATGACCAGTTCTGTTGCAGAGTGGGGGTCCCTTGCTTTGGAAATATTTTCACGGCAAGTCCATTGCTCTTGTATTGTTATTCTCTATTGTTCTTGAAGTACTTGCTCCCCACAAAGCCGAGCTGATTTCTCTGAATGTGCTACCTCTGAAATTATCATTTATACTGAAAACTCTGTGTCATCATCTTTACATTTCTTCGTAGGGCCTGCACTAGACAACGCATGCTGAGCGGATCATTTGAGGGGCAGCCAGCCAAGGAAAGGTCAATACTTAGTGTCCAGCATCATATACGACAAGAACGCAGGTAAAAATGGACAGAAGGGATGGTTTTAAAATATTCTTAAAATAAAGGTGACAAAAGGAATTAAATCTGAGCAATCCCTAACATGTGAAAAGCCAAAACTACTTACTTGTGCAAAGAACTGAATTCTACATTCTTCATTGTAACCATAATTAAATTCATTGTACTGTATAAATGGAAAAAATGTCTTTTTATTTCAAATGTCATTTCCTTTGCCGACTACAAAGCTATCAATTTAAAGATCAGAAGGACAGAAATTGGCTTATGTTAGACCGGATTGAAAACAATTGAAAAGCATATAAGCTTCTGATGTTAGCAAGAGAAAAATGATAAGAATTTGAGATATTGGGTGGCTGGAGAGAAGTGCTTTATAATGGTCATCTTATAAAGGTCAAAATTTCTTCTTGAGATGTATTGCTAAATTGATTATGATTGTTTCAGGTCACTGAGACATGGTTCGAACAGCCAGCGAATCAGCAGAGGAAAATCTCTTGAAACTTTGACTCAAGATGTAAGTCCTCATAGAAATGCTGGTTTCAGTTTGAGAATATAAGAAATTAGAATATATGCTATCAAATAAATTCTTGTGTAAGACTAATTCTATATATGAACTTGCTTGCAATTTGTCTTTTAAAATCTTGAAGTCATAGGACAAATGCTGTAACTGCATTGGAATTATCCTCAAAATAATTGACATTGTTATTTCACTGATAAACTAACTGATTTTGGAACACTTGCTGAGATGCATTCACTGAATCTGTAGACACTGCATTAGGAACCCAACAATGCTGCCCAGGACACCTTAAAAAGCATTACTCTGGAATTATACAAATCACTCAGGCTGGTAAAACAGCACTTCAAAATTTCTGATGGAAGTTTAGCAATATTTTCCAAGCAGCAGAACTGTCAGACAAAGGGACAAAGACTAAAAGGGAGAATAGTAATCATGGATTTCACTGTAATGTAATTTCTTGCAGTTAAGTGCATTTTAATTTCTGCAAATTCATATATTTTGTGGATCTCTGTGGCAATGAAATTTCAAGATGCAATATTAGTCTCTCCATTTCCAAACTATCTCAGTCTTTAAAGGTGGCTAAGGCAGATGTGGCTGTGCTAGTATCTAACAGTAAAGATAACACCCAGCATTACCCCACAAGGAGTGCTTCAAAGACTCACATAACTCAGAATAGTAATGGTGATTGTTCCCTCCACTGCATGACAGACAGCATCCTGCCTCCCTCCTTCCCTCCCTCTCTCTCCCTCACCCCTGCACTCAGCAATCACTACCTGTATGATCTGCATGCCTCACGGCCTGGCAGCCATGCAGCAGGCTTGAGAAGATGAAAGGGTGTCTAAAGCCTTTTCTTTCCCAGTCTTTGCCCTTAGTAAGTTTGATTGTATTCATTCCAGTTCAGAGAGGTTGGCTGGTCTTACAGGACCTCTGATTTTAAAGTTAAAAGTTAGATTGGATGGAGCCTCAAGCATGAAATTAGAACTGAAATTAACCTTGATGAAAATAAGGAGCCTTATGCTGTAGATAGAAAATACTGTGCAATATGCTTGACTGAGTTGATGTGCAGTACATTTGGAAATAAAGATCTTTCATTTGAATATTTCTATGTAAAATACCATATCTTGCTTTCATCTGAAACATTAAAAACTAATAGCCCTTAGACCTTGATTAAAAGGAATCATTTTGCTTCTAGCACTCCAACACTGTGAGATACAGAAATGCACAGAGAGAAGACAGTGAGATAAAGATGATCCAAGAAAAAAAGGAACAAGCTGAAATGAAAAGGTATTTAAAAATCAAAAGTCTGAGTGCACATTTTCTGTATGAACTGTTCTCTGCATGAAGTTAAAAGTATTAAGAGTCAATATGAAAAAACGAACAAAGTGTGAGGGATATTTTTGCCAGGGATAATGTGTAACACTTAATAATTTACATTTTTTCAAAAGGAAAGTCCAGGAGGAGGAGCTGAGAGAGAATCACCCGTATTTTGATAAACCCCTTTTCATAGTTGGCCGTGAGCACAGATTCAGGAACTTCTGCCGGGTGGTGGTACGGGCTCGCTTTAATGCGTAAGTTTCCTTCATAACAACGTTGGTTCCAACAGGTGCTTACCTCCACGTCCTCAGAAATCAAGCTCTAACTTCCCTTTTACAAGGAAAATGGCATATAGTGGGGTCACCACACAAGCTGGCAACCAGTTGTCTGTGGTGTAGTCTTGCTGCTGGAGGAAAGGAAGCAACAAAATGCTGTCTTAGGGCAGGCGTGTTTGAGGTGGACAAGACTGTGGGGAAACTGCAGGCATGAGCTGAGAGGAAAGGCTAATGCTCCACTTTTAGACACTTGGCAATCAGCTTGCTATTCCCTTCTTATTCCTCATCATAAGGCAAGAAGTTTACATACACCAACAGTTACTCACAGAACATAAAAAGTGGAAGATAAATGAATTGCAGCTATGCTTATTCAAACACTCTGTAGCCCATAATAAGGGACCCAGAATGGGCTGGGGAGGTGTTCAGCTGTGGGAGATAAAAGCTGAAACCGAATGAAAACCAGGAAGACTCATCAACTAAGCTATAGGCATATATAAGTGTGGCAGATAGAGATCCATGTACAAGCAGCTTTCTATAAAATCACCTCACAATTCTTCCTTTAAACCTCTTTCTCTTGCTGGCACCCTGATTTTAAAGGGTTAATGCATGTCACCCTGCATAGAGCAGTGTAAGACAGAAGGTACCTCAAGACCATGAGCTTGGCACTTAGAACGACTGGTTTCAGCATTGATTTTCTCTGTGCACTTCACAACAAATTACTTCTAGTTAGCATGACAGGACGGTTAGATAATCATTTTTAACAATACCTATATTTAAGTTTCTGCCACCTTTGTAGAGACATGTCCTTGAGCTATGTCCCCACTTTTCTATGCAGCTGCTAACTTGATTGTGGTGCATTGGTCCATGAAGCAGTTGCAAATTAAAACAGAAAAACAAAACACACATACAGTCAATCAAATCACTTAGCAAGTAGTTGTCCATGCCTCTTAGCATCGTTGAGTGCCCAATGGATATTTATACTAAAACAGTTTAAATAAAATGTTTGCAATTATAATAATAAACTGATTTTCTTAAACAGTCCTCTTTTTTCATTTACTTAAATCCTCCCTGCTATATTTGTTGTCCCATCTATCTTACCAAGTAAGATATTTCTGATATCTTTTTCAAACTGATAGGATACATACTTTTTCCAATAAATAGAAGGCTGAGGAATGCTGCTATGTACAATGTAATGAGAGACATGAGTTTAAGGAGCAAAAGTCAGTGGATTCAGTGGAAAGGCACTTAATCCAATGTGTTCTTTGTGCTTACTGGTGTGAATGGATGAACCTGGCCTATGGAAGATGTTTCTTGTTCTCCTTGTGTCTTGTGCATTCCTGCAATTCATAACCATGAAATCTCCGTGGTGGTAATTCCTCAAGTCTGTTCAGTCCATTTTTCACTTTAAGCTCAACAAGGAAGTAATGGCAATTTCACATCCCAATGGCTAGAGCCCTTCAATGAAATATAGGATATGTCAGTGCAGATCCTGTCTTGGCATGATTTCCTACGGGAGTTGGAAGATAAGTAAAAGTGCCTATAACCAGTGGGTCAGGGAAGCTTCTTGGAAAGTATTCTTGTAGCTTCTCCTGCAGCAGTCATTCTGCTTTGTATGAAATTGATAAATAAATGCTGCAGCAGGAACTTATGTCACCTAGATATGTGCATATTACTTATAGAGTGGTTCTCACTCTTTGACTGCCAAATGGGTGTTTGGATGTGGCAGGTGGAGCACAGCAATTACACGGGAAAATTCAGATACAGAGAATCTAAAAATATTAATCAGAAAAATATTAAAGTACTAATAAAAGACACAGAGCTTGTGGATGTGTGTGTGTATGTTAACTGAGGATATCATATGATCACAGAATTACAGAGTGGTTTGACTTGCAAGGGTCCTTAAGGATCATCTGGCTCCAACACCTCTGCCTTGGACAGGGACACCTTTCACCAGGCTAGGTTGCTCAGAGCCTCATCCAGCCATGGTCCAAGAAGTTTTGAAGTAATTATAAAGAGCATTTTGGTACCTAAAATTCAGTAGCAGATTATCCCCCTTATTCCCAAGAAAATTACAAGATTAAGTCCTTGTTTACAAAATCAAGACCCAAAAACCTGTCAGTTCAAAGAATCTTAGAGGAATTATAGGTATGCAGAGTTAAAGTGATCCTGGCTGTGTTGATAATATGACTGAAATTGCATAGAATTAAATGAAATTTATACAGACATTTAAAATAAAGATAGGATAAAATGGAGCCTTGATTTTGGACAGAAATTACTTTGAGTTGATGGATGCATGGTATAATTATAACACTGACTAAAATAAAATGTAAATTACTGTATCTTTTCTTCTTTTTATAGTTCTAAAACAGATCCTGTTACTGGAGCTGTGAAAAATACCAAATACCATCAGCTTTAGTAAGCACTCCAAAAGTAACTTTGCTTGGTTTCATAAGCTTGGAGTATAAGTGTGTGCACACACATGCATGGATATGTGTAAATGTGCATGCACATATGTATGTCTTCTTTTTCTTTTTTTTTTTTTCCTTTTTTTTCTTTTTTTCAAAGAAGGTTTTTCTTACCATGGAGTTATTTGGGGAGAAGAATGAACAGGAAGAGAATTTTTTAATCAGATTTTACTTCTTCACTTGCATGCAACTTCTCTAGTTTTACTATGCATTTCTGAAATACTGAAATCTTTGGCACTTCTCAGCTCAATTTATTTTTCACAGGAAAGCACTTAACTGTAGTGTAGGCACAAAGCAAGTACACAGAGCTAAGGGCATTTCTGTAATGGCATTTCCTTATGTATTGTTCACAGTGACTTGCTGGGTTTGGTTACTTACCTGGACTGGGTCATGATCATTGTTACGATATGCTCCTGTATTTCCATGATGTTTGAATCCCCTTTTAGAAGAGTTATGCATGCTCCAACACTCCAGGTACTACCACTGAATCATTTTACAATTATTGAACCACAGTCACCTTGCTTTTCCCCACTGCCTATTCCTAAATTATGGTTGTACTCTGCTTTTGTTTTCAGATTGCTGAATATGTTTTTGTAATATTCATGAGCATTGAGCTTAATCTGAAGATTATGGCAGATGGCTTGTTCTTTACACCAACAGCTGTCATTAGGGACTTTGGAGGAGTTATGGACATATTTATATATCTTGTAAGTTTTTATATTTATGGAAGGTTTTTGTGGCATTTTTAATTCTGATATACTTGGTTATATAAATGTTTAGTAGGGTGAAAAAGTTTGTCTCTGTACCCTGATGCAAATGCAGTAGTGATAGACAGATGTGATAAACACCTGGCAATTTACTGAGGGGTCATTGTATAGCCCCTTTTAATTCTTTATTGTTGTTATGTTTTAAGTGTCAGATCTGATTTTCCTTCAGAGTAAACTCTAGAACTCTGACCTTGTTTCAGTATTTTTATGCAGGAGAATCTTAATTTTATCTGTTTCATAGATATTAATTGCTTGTTCTCCTCTCAACAGTATTCCTGTCTTATTGAAGGAGTTTCAAAAGTCTTTACCATTTAACAGAGGGCACATCCTTTTTGCTGGTGTTGCTATAAAAGAAAACAAAGAAACATATATCCCAAATCTATCAGTAGTGGTTCTCAAGAAAAAAAGTTTCTTAACCATTCTAAACAGTTTCTGGGAAATATCTTTCATTCCATTAAAATATAACAGAAGAGTGTCCTTTTCCTCTTCACATATGACAATAAACACCACAGAATGTGTCAAAATATTTTCTAACTGAAGAAATTACTGAGAAAAATGGCTTTGATGGATTTAGATTAAATCTTTCAGAGATTAATCCACCAGGCAGATGTGCTGCATAAAATTTGTCACGATCAATTTGTATCAAAGATTTTACTGTTAGCATAAATAAAAATATGCATACTTGTACAAAACTCCTACTGTAGTATGCATAATTCCTATATGCTTTAGTTTCTTGAAATCTCTCTGAATCCCTCTGCTTGTCTGAAGGAAAAGTTTTGGTGGTGTAGTTTAGATATTCCAAATGTGTCTGTGGTGGTCTTAAAAGACTGTGGAAGAAAGTCAGAAGGACTGTCAAATCTGTTTGTTTTGGTGGGGTGGCTGCTTTTTATCACTGTTTTTTTAACAAATTATATCAAATTTTAAATAATTGGTTGATATCATCTTGATCTTCCATTTTTTGTGCACTTGCTTCTTTGTAACACTCTCACCTCTGTCCCCCTATGATAACACTGGCTTTTAAAAAATAAGAAGCACTTAAGAGACATTAAATCAATAATCATTTGTCAGAGATTGTTCAGGCTACATGACACAACTATGCTTTTTGAAAACACTTCCAAAAACATAACATTCGTGTAATGAAACCACATAGTGACAAAACCACTTATGCCTGTAACAAAGTGGTAGGAAAAACTGTCAGGAAAACTGTTAACAGACTTTCCAGGTGAGGATTTCTCCGTTTCAGGGTAGAATCTCTGAAATGAGAAGGAGGGAGAGAAATAATTCTGCCTACTCCAAAGATACAGTTCGTGCCCTAGTTTTGAATCAGCCAAATTGATTTATCCTTTTTGAACTATTCCATCTAATTAAGCATAGAAAATAGATTTTGAGTCGAAGGGGGAGACAAAGACAAGCTGATGCCCATTAGTTAGAACAATAATTCAGGACATAAGAGATCTAAGCCCTTTTTCTAAATTAGGTGGTCTTTTGCCTTATTCTTTGCTTTAATTTTAAGGTAGAGAAGTGTTCATTGACCTTCTGTGCTGTGTCTGTGCCAAATAAGGCATTGTAAGCCTGACCCTTCTTTGCCTCTTCCTGTCCTGTCACCTCCAGGTGAGTTTGATATTCCTGTGCTGGATGCCTCAGAACGTCCCTGCCAAATCTGGAGCTCAGCTCTTAATGGTGCTCCGCTGCCTCCGACCTCTGCGAATATTCAAACTGGTCCCTCAGATGAGGAAAGTGGTGCGAGAGCTGTTTAGTGGCTTTAAGGAAATTTTTTTGGTATGTGCCAATTGTTTATTTCTTGTGAAAATAAATAAAGGAGTAATAAGATAACATTTTGATATATAATTCATGTTTTCTATTTTCACCATCGTTATCTGTTTACTTTTCATTGTGGTATCACTGCAGATGACCTCACAACAGGCTAAAAATTAGAATACCACTAACTCATACTGAGTAAAGCTGTTGTAATAATTCTTTTAGAAATTATAATACTCATTTAGCATACTTTTTGTCATAATTACGTAGGACTACTGAAAAAAATCTACCCCTTTTTCACAGTTCTGATTGGTCAAGAAAGATGAAAGTAGTGTATGGCAGCTCTGCAAGAACAAAAGTAAATCTGTTTTCTGAGCTGCAAGTCTCTACCTTCAAGCTTTTTGAGAGGCAGCCAAAAACAATACAGCTGTTCGTCACAGATCTGGATCTCATTCTTATGTCACTGTTGTTGTTATTATTATGATCATGGCCATGCTTATAGTAATAAGTACAACAATGGGGTCTGCGATTGTCTTGGGACCCTATGTGATACTGGTCAGCCTAAGCAACAGATATCTTATTCCTTAATAGAAGGCATTATTAGGTCAGGTTGTTATAAAACACTAAGCTACAAAATATTTGCAGACAGTAATAGAGCAAGGACAAAAAGTACAAAGCTTGTTGGCATTTCATAAATATTGTATTCTATTAAAGATATTTACATCTTAATTTGCTCATGCTTATCTTTATTGGAGCTATCCTTTAATTAAATATCTAACAATGGCTTAATCAGATTAATTAACCTGAATCAGCAAAACAGAAGCATATGCAAGTACTCAAACAGTTTCATTAAAATGAGTGGCAATTCCTATGCATACAGAATTTAGCAAGGTGGTACATTGAGTGCAACAAAGCTTTTATCCTTATCTGCAGTTCTTAGATCCTATGTTAAAAATAAGACTGATGTAACACAGCACCTGGTTACTGGACCAGAACCTAAAGTAACATGTCTGTCACAAAAGCCATATCTCCAGGTTTATATCACAGAATGATCATCCCTGCAGTTCACCAAGGGAGATGACCCCATTTTTCAAGTCTGCAGAAGAAGAGCTTGACAAGTCCAACTTCATCTTTACAGGTTTCTATTCTTTTGCTGACGTTAATGCTTGTTTTTGCAAGCTTTGGAGTGCAGCTATTTGCTGGAAAACTGGCTAAATGCAATGACCCTCACATCATCTCTAGGGTAAGAACTGCTTTTCTGCTTCAAAATAATGGTATGTTGTGCCATTTTTGCCTGCTGGGGAAAGCAAGAGGGGCAATCAGAGCTATTGTATGAGAAACAGAGATCTTGGGCACTTTCTTGTTCAGAAGCAGGATGATGGAAGGAAAGGTGATTAAGGGGTCAGCAAATGAGGGTAAGGATGGGTTTCCATATAAAAAGTAGAGTAGGTCCTTTGCATTCCTAGGTCCACAACTGAAAAACAGGTTAGACTGCTAGAGGTCCAAATCATTGGGGATACTATGTGGTTAACATGGAGAAAGTTATCTGTGTTTCTTACTCCATTTGGAGAAATATCATCATGACCTAAAGAGAGCAGTGGTTTTTAGGAAAGAGGTGAAAGGCTACACAGTCTTGCACATGGAAAAGCACTGTCAGTCCTGAAGGAAAAGGGTATGTGGAACACTTACTAAGATGCATTTTTCATTTGAGTAAAGGACCATGGCCTATTAATCACAGAGTTATAAATAATCCTTCATTTCTGTGTATATTGCTTTCCCATCATGGCAAATGTGCTGTTTATGATGGCATGTTGGCATCTCTCACAGGCTTCTGTTTAATCTCAGACTGTGGTTTATTTCACTATAGGAAGATTGTCATGGCATCTTCAGAATAAATGTAAGTGTTTCCAAAAATCTAAATTTAAAGTTAAGACCTGGAGAGAAAAAGCCTGGATTTTGGGTGCCACGAGTCTGGTGAGTTGCTACACTTTGGCCCATGTTTCTTCAAGAATGCAACTGTTGGTGTAGAAAAAATGGCTCAAATGTGATGGCATTAAATTACTGATGGAGGGGTTTTATTGTAATTAAAATGATTGAAATTACAAGTTCAAATGATTTATGTAATTCAAATGATTGCAAAAATTCTGGCATATTTAGTAAAAAGCCAGATACATGAAATTTTCCAGGCTTAACCTCCACTTCATAAACCAGAAAGGAAGGAAAAAACTCTCTAGGTTCTGAACCTATATAGGAATTAGATTTGATTTGGTTATTATTACAGTGGGAGTTATTTTCTTGAAAAGTACCATCACTTAGTTATTCTTTAGTACTATTATGAAGGCAACCTGAGAGCCATAAAGCAACAATAGAACTTAAGAATAAATAGGAAAAGATGGGAAGGAAAAGAAATGGAAATCAACCTGCCCACAGCTACCAATAAAAACAAATTATTATATGATGTCTAAAAACAGCCTTTCTCTTCTATGGCCATCAACCATGCCAGCTAGCAGTTTCTTTCTTTTTCCAGTGCACGGAATCCTTGTGGCCTATCTGGTGCAGAAGTTCAGTAAAACTTACTTAAAAGCTAATGTATGTGTTTTATTAGTATTCTAATAAAGTCCATTTAATATTTCCCAACACCTGAACAGGCAAAACTCACTCTTTTTAATTGTTTATATTTTTCACTTGGTTGGCATTTTGCAAAATCGGCTTAACAGCCACAATTATTTTAATTGGCCACGTGTGTGAATAAAGAATGTACCAGCAGTGGTAGATTCAGAGCCATCCTGCACTAATGAAATAGTATGCTGTGATTTGAATAGTCAGTGAAACTCTGACATCTGCAGAACTCTTTGTTTCTGTATGCTTCAGAGAAATTCTTCCTTGAGTAAGCAAATTCAACCCTGTTCAGCTTGATCCAGAAATAAGGAAAAACTGTCTTAATCAGCATAACTGTAAACTTTGGGGAATGTTTTGTTATTGCAGAAAAATGTTTAACCACAAAGACATTTATATCGCCTGTTGGCTGTCAGGCCAGATTTTCAAGAGCCAGATGTCAGTATAAGGACTGCATTAAAAAGAAGTATCTATATCTGAAAGCTCCCTTTTCACTGAATGGTTGGATTAAAGAAGCACCAAACACTTAATAACTCTTCTGGAGTACAACTGTTTACCTTATAAACTGTTAAAAGTCATTGGGCTCCTTGGATTATCAGGCTTGGATTGTAGAGAAAGAACAAGATGCTAACCTAGCCCAAAGAGAACACTTTTAATGTTCAGCTGCAAGCATTCTCTCAAATCTCAACTGATAAAAAAGGTCAGAGAACATGGTATAGGAAAGTCAAGAAGATGTGATGTCCTCTCTGTAACTTTTGCTTTATGCTATCAGTTTCTCATGATAATGAAATAGGGAACAGCATTTTCTAAACAATCTTGTTGACCATGGAGTCCAAATCTTTTATGTGGGTTAGAGAATTATTTCCTGCAGGTAAATTTATTTCAGAATCCGGCCAATGCCATCAGATCATTTTTTTCCATGAATGGTGTATTTTTCTTATTTCATTGCCAAAAGTTTTAAAATGCAGCAACATAGAGTCATAAAATGGTTTGGGTTGGAAGGAATCTTAAAGATTCTTCAACCCTCCCTGCCATGAGCAGGGACATCTTGCACTACTCCAGGTTGCTCAAAGCCCCATCCAGCCTGGCCTTGAACATGTTACAAGCTTTATTGCTGTGAGTCAGAATCTAAGAAAATAAAACATACCTAGGGATCTAAATAATTATGTTTACATATTTATTGCTCTTGTTTTTGTTTTCTTATTCCTGATGTGAAACTTTGATATGTTTCAGAGGCTTTTACCCCAACTTTGCAAAGTATTTAAATGTTAGACTATGAAGAATCAAGGTAACTGCTGGTTACACCTATATGTGAACTGCATTTCAGGGCAAATCCTCGGAATTTTAATTTTGACAATGTGGGCAATGCAATGCTGGCACTATTTGAAGTTCTGTCATTAAAAGGCTGGGTGGAAGTCAGAGACGTTATCATTCATCGTGTTGGGCCGGTAAGGAAACGCATCAGATTCTTTGAATTCTACAACAAATAACTATGGGGGTTTTTTAACTATTATTCTTATTTTTGTCTATTCAGATCCATGGAATCTACATCCATGTTTTTGTATTCCTTGGCTGCATGATTGGACTGACCCTTTTTGTTGGAGTTGTCATCGCTAATTTTAATGAAAACAAGGTACTAAGTGAGGTGGTTTATTCTGAGTGAGAGGGTTTATTGATTGTAGAACAGGCTCTGGGAGAAACCTGAAACTGAAACTGATATTACACTGTCTACATTACCTGGTAAGGCTGCCTTTAGTACTGGCTTACCAATCTTACATTTCGCAGGACTGCAAATATGGCTTCAGATACACCTGATCCATACTTGCTAGAAAAGTGAAGCCTGTGATGGTAGCAATCCATCACACACTCTGTCAAAGCTGTTAGAGTTTATTTCTAGTGCAGGTGTGCTGCTAGATGCAGATTGAACATAAAGCACTATGTATTTACAGGTGCTGCTTAGTTTGATGTAGGTATACATGTGGTGGCAGATAAAAAGATGTGTTATGCTTGCCTGCATTGCAACTAAGGGGTCTCTTTAGAAACCTGCCATTGCAGTACTTCAGATGCAAAGTAAATCTGTGTGGATTTTCCTTTACAAACCACGGAGTACATTGTAAAAATAGTTGTCCATCACTCAAATAAAAAGGTAGCTAGTTTTCTAGGCAAGTTCACATGGGCTTTTTGGATTACCCTGAAAAGTAGAAAAACCTGCCCTCAGGGGAATTGTTTCATAGCAGCTCATGTCTACACTTGATAAAAGGTAGAATCCTCTCGATGTGTCTGCTGCACACACACTACACAACCTTTAATCTGAGAGTTTTTTCTGAGCCTCTTGTGGTGCCTCTGAGGCATTGAGACAAAATTATTAATTTTTTTCATCTTTCAGTTCAAAGTTACAAGAATAATGAGATATGACATTTTTACCTCTGGTGACTCTGAAGAGAAAGGATGATTACAGGCTATGGGGTGTGGAGATGTGTGACAGCCCAGTGTGCTTATGCTGGAGCTGGGTGCTGGCTATGGCCCTGACCCGAGCCCAGTAGCAAACACAACCATTGGGTTTGTCCATCAGGGAAACCACTTGACTCCTTCCAGACGGGAGCCAAGCAGCATGTTACTGTGCATTAATGGGGGCAAGCAAGACATCATGAAGTGGGGTCAAGCAGATTGTGAGCCAAATAAATAGCCTAAAACCTCTACTTTTCTGAAGGTATTTTTATGTTTGCATAACATTGGTGTAATTTTGGTAAGATGAAGTGCAGTCATTCCTGTTGAAGTATATCTGTTCTAGAGAACAAGGAGCAATGTACTAATAATTTATTTTCTTACTCATTAGATTTTGACTGTGAATTAACAAAGCTGAAATTCCTACAGTATGAGAACTCCACTGGATTTTTATAGATGCTTTTGTCACTTTTACTTCAGCTGTACAATATTACTTTTCCTTCAAATTTTTCAATACACGGATGAATACAAAAAGCTTTATGCTTTTCGTTGTTGCTCACTAGTAACAGTTCCCTGTAAATTACACTGAACAGGCACATCAGTTAATATTTCTATAGAATTCACATGATATTTAAAGTATAAATCTTTTATATCTTCTGGTTCAGCTTCTTTAGTTGTTTCTTAGTAACTTACAGAGGCATGTAATGTTTTTCTTTTTTCTTGACTACTTGTTACTTTTTATGTATTTACTATAGAGAAAAGAAAATGTTCTCAGATTTGAGTTGAAAATATTAATGTTAATTAAGTTGGCAAGAGTTTCAGCCCATTTAGTATTCAAATAGAGTGAAGAAACGTCCAGAAACTAAAAAACAAATAGGTAGAGAGATGGCTGGCAACTAGCCCAGAAAGTAGAGAACAAAACAATCCACAGGGTAAAGCTGGGTCACATTTTCTTAAAACTAGTTACTTGACCAATGTATTAGTGTTTAAAGTAGATATTTTCTTTAGAAAATTCATGGCTAATGTGTGATTAGAACAATTACAGGAGTTGTTGATGAGGATCAGAGTTGGACAGTTACTGAACAAACTATTTTACATGAGAACAAACAATTTTCTAAAAAGAAAAGAATTATGAACATTTCAGATATGCTCTAGTTTTTCATACGATTTGTTGGAACTGCAAGTGTGGAAACATTGGACTGGGAAGTTCCACAGCAAGTTCTGGGCACTGTCCTTGGTTGTCCCAGTGACAAAGCAATAGCCCAAGTTATTCCAACCCCCAACCCCATTTCAATCCCCACCTATCACATGTCACAGCTCCCAAGTGCCAGGAGTTCAGTCAGCAGTGAAGATGTGAACACCTCAAATATTAGCTGGTACTTTGAGCTGAAGTCCAAATGCAAGCACTGCTCCTCCAGCCCTAGACTTGCTCACAGTGCTCTGCTCTGTGCTTCCCTTATGATGATCCTGCTCGTGGAACTGGCAGTTTCTGAGAAACAAAGCAATTTAGCACCACCGGATTTTACAAAAGTCCACTTTTTTTGTCACCTTTTGTCTTGTTTGCACTGAAGGCCCTCCAAGAATATAAACCAGAGACGCTACTTGGGGTGAATATGTTACCTTTTAATGTTTCCAAATGGTGCAGTTTGCACCTAACGAGAATAGTCAGCATCTTTACATCTGTCACTTTGTCTGCGTTGTGTTGGAAGGCACCTCTTCCCAGGGCACCATCTAGGGACACGGCTCCATAAAGAGATTATGTTCACTAGGAGGGAGAAATCCTGACCTTATCAGTTGCACAGCCAGCTACAGTTCCAGCATCTACACAAGCCAATGCCCAGGTAAGGGCAAAGATCATGCCAGCCCTCACCCAGCTCAGTGCAGCTCTTTTCTGACAGGGACAGAAGCCAAGTGTCTGCAAGATGGGCTTTTGACATTTACCTTGAAAAGGTCTTTTGTTTTCGTAACTCTAGAATCCTTCTGTGAGATTTTACAGTTCTCTAACGTGATAGGGAACTCATTTTGTTTTGAAGGTCACTTTAGATAACATTGAATTCTGTTTGAAGTTTGCTGTGTTATATGAACACTTATACACATTACCAGCTACCACCATCCACCCTAAAGGTGTGTCTTCACCTCTCTTTGTGCGTCCTCTGTGGAGAGCTCTTGTAGATTCATTGCATACTATTATTTTATTTCAATTACACCCCAAGCAGAAGAGCTGTGGAGAGCAGCAGTGGTCTCCTGGAGGGCTCCTTCCTTGAAGAAGCTAGTGGCACTATCAAGCCACAGGATTTTCTGCTGCAAAGTCCAGACAAAATCCACCACTCTGTTTCCTGGAAAATGATGTTCAGTCAAATGGAAGACCTCCTGCAGCGTTTCATTGCCCACACTGGGCTGCTACTACAAAGAGCAGCAACTGTGCCTGCTGAGTTGAGTCCCAGAGACTCACAGCTAATGCGTCCAGAAATCCTCTTGAGTAACAGCTGATACTTCAGACTCCTTTCCCCAAGCAGTGTGTTATTTAAGAGAAGTTGTGTATGTAACTTTATTTCAGGCACCAAAGCGAACGTTGTTTTCATGTTGCAGTGCTGTTAAATGACAAAAGCTTTCTATGCTTCTCTTTGTTTATTAAGGGGACAGCTTTACTGACTGTAGATCAGAGACGATGGGAAGATCTGAAAAGCAGACTGAAGATAGCACAACCTCTTCATCTCCCACCTCGTCCGGGTATCAAAGATATTTTGATTTTATTCATGTTGAGCCCTAGTGTTCGTAATTCCCCAGGAGTCTGCGATTCAAATTAAAACTGTAATCGTGAGGCCACTAGGAGGTTGTGCATAAGTTAATGTGGAAACAGGCTCCAACTACAGATCTCTCCATAAGGCTATTAAAATCAACCTAAAAAAGGTTGTGCTTCGATGGTTTTAGGATAAGCCTTAATGAAAAAAATGAATTTCTAAATGAAAAATATTTTCAGTTGGCTGTAATGATATGAATGGAATGTATTAACCTGACAGCAATTGAATGATGCACTTGCCCTAAAAGTACCAAAGCTTTCATGCAACACTGGTGTTCAGTATTTGAAATTATGTGTTCAGAAGCCCTATTTGATATGGAAAATTGTGGCAGAAAATTAGAAATGTATATTGAAAATGGGAAAGGATTATTTTGCCTCTAATGAACATAGAAAATATGTCAAGAAATACGGGGAAAATGTTATTGTGTATTTTAACCCTCCTCCTCAAACTCTTTCTTTTTCAGATAACGATGGTTTTAGAGCAAAGATGTATGATATAACTCAGCATCCATTTTTTAAGAGAACTATTGCTGTACTTGTTCTGGCCCAGTCTGTGTTGTTATCAGTTAAGGTAATTGTGTTAATCTTTTAAGTGCTTCGTTGCAGTAGTACAGCATGTGTTTGCACATTTCCTAACACCAATTAATGATCAATTGGGCCATTAGTGTGATGAATGCAGGGAAAGATGACTTCTAGATACAGCAATCTCAGTTGGCATAGATCAGTGTAGATTAATTTTAACTTATAGAGCTTGGTAAATTTCTGCCTTTTGGTAGTTTGGTCCACTGTTTTTAATTTCTAGTTAAGCTGAGAGAGAAAAGGACACCAAAATGCTATTCCTGTCTGAGTATATTTTAAAGTAAAATTTATTCATGAACAAAACCTTCAAGAAAAGTTAAGGCAACAAAAAGGCATTTATTCTGTTTAACAGCTATTCTTCTATGAATGGATTATGCTTGCTTTTCAGTGGGATGCTGCAGATCCAGTGACTGTGCCTTTAGCAACAATGTCTGTTGTTTTCACCTTCATTTTTGTCCTTGAGGTAAATTAATATATTTTATGACTTCTTGAGATTAAGATTTGTATGTATATATTTTATTTTGTCTTTAAGGATGTTTCTTGTTCTTCACTACTGTGTTTATTTCTGCATGTGTACATTCAGGGTTCTTCATGTCACTTGTCTTTAAACATGTATTGTAAGAAACCTTTTGCCTGGTGTGTTAATCCCCACTATTCTGTACCTGTGACAAAATCAAACCTCTCTCAGCTTTGTTTAGTTTTAAATATCATACATCATTTTAATATCTTTTAAGAAGCTAAGCCCCAGCTCCAGTATGGTCTATCTTTTGCTGCACAAGTCTTGCTCCAGTGTGGTAGCTGTTCTCTGTCTCTGAGAATATTGTTATTACAACCTCTGAAAGGTGTATTTAGCTTATTTTCATAAGACTGGAATCTAATGATTTAAACACATTTTGAAAAACATATGGTTTTTTTAGTATATAAGGATATCCATTTAACATTAAAGAAGATTCTTCCTTTGTGGTTAGGGTAGTACATAATTCTTTATAAGTTTTTGGTTGACTACTTTTCTTGTCAGTCCCCTCTGAATAGCTGATACTGACCACTATCAGAAACAGGATAGTAGACTACGTTTCCCACTGCTCTAATCCAATCTGACAGTTCCTATGTTCCGTTGATAGGTTTTGCCAGTAGTGATGAATAAACAATGAAGTGAATACCTTGTAGCAGCTGTAGCTAGAGTATGTCCATGTTGTTGCTTCTTTTTTCCCTACCCAGGAGAAATCAGTATCTCTGGAGAGACTGAGCAAACACAGAAGTTTTATTTGTGTCATACACAGGCAGGTTTTAATTTACCTAGTAACTATGTCTTTGGAAATACTTTTTTCTGTTATACTGCCAGGGGAAACAAATATACTTCTAGAATTTCAAAGGAACTTTGTCATAGCCAAGAAAAATTTGTTGACTGTCTCAACAGGCAAGCTATCACACTGTGAGTGCACACAATTTATGGAGAGAGGAAGCAGCTTCCTGCTCAGGATCTTCCTTTAATGCAGCACAGTCCGGTTGCAGAATCTGCTTTCTGCATAGCTGATGGCTCTGTCCAATTTAACTCCTGATTCAGCCTTTATCCTCTACTACTCACATCATGTAAATGTGGTATAGAAAACAGGAAGAATCTGAAGATCTCACTTTTGCTACCACACTGATGATGACAGAGTAAAGGGAGATGTGATTTTTTTATTTCCATGGTGTGGTATTCAGTTCAAGATTATGGACACCTAAAGCTAGGTGTTTATATTCTACATGTGAGGTAGGTGTTTAAGCTGTTACTGTGATCAAGGGAGATGAAAGATGAGATTCAGTTACCTCCACTAGTCACTCCAGAAGGCCAGGGATGTTTACAGGTCTTATGTCATCCCTGCCAGTCCCATTCATCCGTCTTCAATTCTCTAGGGCATCTCAGGTAACTGAAGGCAAGATACCTTAGGTAACTCAAATGGTAATTAGAGATTCAGAGACCATATTTTTCACTTTGTAGTCAGGCTTCAGAAAACATTATAAGGCAAAAAGCTAACTGGAAAATCCCTCTTTTACCTCAAGCTAGTGTCCTCTTATATCTGGTTTTGTTTTCCGAAATGTTAAATGGCAGGGTTGCAAGGCGGGATAGAAAAAATAATGTAATGAATGGCTGAAATTTATCACCTTTATACAGTAACTCCTAACCTGCTCTGAGATTTAATACGACTTGTGTATGAGAAATTCTTAGACGTTCCCTCTGTGAGCATCGCTCTACTTTGGTATCTGTTACCTAATGTGACTCTTTCTGTAACTATTTGTATCTATTCTTGAGCTTCCTGTCTGCATTCCCGTTACCTAAACTGGAAATACCAATCACTTTAGAAGCTGTCTTTCACCAGATATATTGTCAAATATACTGTCTTTACTGTTCTCAGCTTTTGTCTCTTACATGCTGTTGAGTACAGATGGCGCTGAGTACAGAGTATTCCTTAAAGCAAGAAATATTTGCAATATAGGAAAGATTTTTAATAAATTTGAACTGTAGGTGCTGCAGAACACAATTATATTCCTGAGTTCAGATGTGCTTACAGACAGACAGCTAGCTAGGATACTGCTACCTCTTTTAGCTACATATTATTGACATGACTTGTTTAACTTAAGCTATTTTAGGCCCACGTTCACCTCAGCAATCTATACATTAAGCATTCAGTCTGAGGTGCTTAGATGCACTCCTGTCTTTGATACTTGATGGAGACAGAGAGGCAAAATTCAGAATGCTGTTCATCCCTTGGTCTTGGTCATCTGTGGTCTTACACAAGTACCAGTTTTCCTCCACCTAAGGGAAGCTAATATCCAGTTAGTCCACAGGGAAATATTTAGCTGAGGTGAAATCTGCCCCTTGTTGTTTGAAACTGTTTCATAAAATAAACCAAATCAAACATTTTGGAAAATGGAAGAGGATCTCACGGCAAGGAATAGTCATCTCTTCATTACAATTGAGAAATGTTTTTATCCTTAGGTCACAATGAAGATTATTGCCATGTCACCTTCTGGCTTCTGGCAAAGCAGAAGAAATCGGTATGATCTCTTGGTGACATCTCTTGGAGTTATATGGGTCATACTTCACTTTGCTTTACTGGTAAGATGCACAAAATGAAATTCCAGTGATTAAAGTGATTTTGTCTTTAAGCACCAGCAGAAGGATTGCTGCTATATATCCAGATAAATCTCGGAGAGTTAAATAAGGCTGAAATATGTCTGAAAGAAACTAAGCTTGATGCTACAAAGAATGAATCATTGTCTTTGACAATCATGTAGTGCAAAAAATGTCTCAAGAGTTTGTAAATGTTATGGGAAACAAGTCTTTAGGAGGGATGTAAGTGAAAAGAGGAAGGAGGCTGAAGAGAGTGAGAGCTCTTGCTAACAGAGGTCGTATGAAAATGAAGGAAGAAAGGGGCAAGGCACAGAATACAAACAGGAGCAGAGGACTGGAAGAAGGCATAGGTTCAAAACTGCTGAACAATACAAACCCTCCCAAACCCAACAGTGATTCCATACAACTGGTTTTGGTTAAGGGGCAATGTTTAATTCAAGAAGACATGAAGGGGAGAGGGGAGGAAATCAGCTCTCCCTTCATTTCACACCAATTTTTAAAATTTAACTACACTCCTGGTTTCTTTATTTACGGGGGAAGGAGAAGGGATGGTTGATACTTGTCATCAGTCACAAGTTGTCACAGTCACAACCCTATAATGTCTGCAGGATTCTCTCTTGTCTGCCTCAAGTTCTGTTTGAAGGAAAACCTGTTTTGTGTGACTAGTCATTTTGCTCTGACATTCACAGTTTCTCCCTGCTACTAAGTAGCTTGGAAGGCCTGGGGAGTTTCTCTAATCCAGCAGCTTCCTAGACAAGTACACTGGGCATGATGGACACAATTAATAGAGGACTGAAAAGTTTTTGGCTTGATGTATGGGGAGGTTTGGTTTGTGTTCTTTATATTGTTGCTAATAGTTTATGACTTATCTTATTTCATATGAGGACTGCTCTAAAAAAAAATCAGTTATCATGATCTGTTCAAGAGATTCCTTGTATTAAGCCTTTTGTGTTTCTGTTCCAGAATGCATACACATACATGATGGGGGCATGTGTAATTGTCTTCAGATTTTTCTCCATTTGTGGGAAGCATGTAAGTATAAATTAGGAACTACAATTATTGCAGTGCTCATTTATAGATTAAAGGCCTAGATGCTGTGCATCTCTCATGCAAATTCTGTAAGGCTCTGTTTTCTAGGGGGAGAAAAAAGGAAAAAAAAAAGATTTCAAACAGCCAAACAGCAGTCTGCAACTTTATATGCTGTCTTTAAAATGTCAGGATTTTAAGTAGATTGTATAATAGTGCTATGGTTACTGGGAAAACTGAATTTTTTCAGAAAACAAAATGCAGCTGCAATAACGCAGCTTTTTTAAATGCTCTCTACCACTCTTAACATACACTGTGCCACTTTCAGCCCTTTCCATTTCAGTGAGGTGTGGTGGGCATGCTCTTTATTTGTTTCTGCTGCAAGGCTATTGTAGTGGTGGTTGAATGCACTCATCTTGCTATGATAGTGCTCTCTTTAAAAAGTTTCTTTTTCTGGAGTACAGGTCTGTGTCTTTTGTCTCTATAATGTATGTCTTGTCACAGTACAGGATTTATATTCAATTTAAAAACAATTTTTGGCCATGATGTTCTTCTGGAAACATTGAGATAGTGACAAAGCAAGTCACTTCTCGAGTTTACATTTCTTTTGCATTTGGATTTCCTCTGGTATAATTGAGAGTAGACTGGCAGAATAACCATAAGCAGAGAACACATTTATTTAACATGTGGTGACACTGCATTCCCTTGCTGTAGAACTTCTTAGACTATCCAAATATTTTCTGTGAAGTCTGACATATTAAAGTAAATGTGATGAAAAACTGCTCTACTAGGTTGCAAGGGTTAAGAACAGTAAGTCAAAGGGTTTGTTCAGTAAAGATAAAAAGTTTTCTTTTAATCAGACTACACAGAGCCTGTAGAGCCTTGGAAGTCAAATGAAAAATCCTTGCTTCTCCTATGCAGCCAGACGAAGTGGTTGCCTTCAAAGCTTTCTGATTGATTCTAAAGCTTTTTTCAAAGTTTTAATCTAGTCATTTATACTTTCATGTTACCAGCTGTATCAGTTTCACTAATTTATCCATCCTGATGCAATGTGATGACTAAAGGTCAGCAGGAATTTGGCATGATTATAAAGAAAAATTACGCCCTCAGTCCCATTAAAGGGAAGTTTTCATCGTAGCCAAAGTATTTAAGAGTGTTAGGACAATCTATGGCAAAAAAATGTATCAAGAGTAAAATGTAAAATATACATGCATTGGAAAGTAATACCTATTATCAAGCCCCACAGCCTATGAAATTTTCAAAATTATGCTTTCATTTTGTGTTCTTTGGCCAACTTTGAAGAATCCTTGACTTACAAAATGGTTTGGGTTGGAAGGGACCCTAAAGATCATCTCATTCCAAACCCCCTGTCATGGGCAGAGACACCTGCTACTAGACCAAGTTACTCAAAGCCCCATTCAACCTGTCCCTGAACACTTCCAGGGATGGGGCATTCACAACTTATTTGGGCAACTTCTCCAGTGTCTCACCACCCTCACAGGCAAGAATTTCTTCCCAATATCAAATCTAAGCCTAACTTCTTTCAGCTTAAAGCCATTTGCCCTTGTCACTACATGCTCTTGTAAAAAGTCCCTCTCCAGTTCTCTTGTCACCCCCACTTAGATACTGGGAGGCTTCTGAAAGGTTTCCCTGGTCTTTCACACAGTTCCATGAGAAATTACTGGCTTAGAGAAGCTGTACTGATCTTAATGAAATCTCCTTCTCTATACATGAAAGTATTCCTTTAGGTGGGCTGCACTATCTGTGGTTTCCATCTAACAGATCTGAAGATCACTTTCAGATAAGCCCAAAGTAGTTTACTGCACCACTGTTCCTGCAATGCCAATGCTGATACTAAAGGAGAATACTGATCCTAGAATATTATAGTTAAGCTTATGCTGTACCATCACTGTAATATCCTACACTATATCATCCTATATATACTTTTTGAGGAGCAAAATCTTGACCTTGTAAATGAGGAAGATATGCTGATGTCTGTAACAAGTTAAAAGCACACACAGTTCAAAGCACATTCATAATGTACCATTTTACTGAGCTCGTCCATTAATGAATGTGTCTAAAGGATTTGTTGTCAAAATGGCAAGTGCAAAAACTGTTTTATCTTTGCTTTCCTGAATGCTATCATGGATTGCTTTTTCTCTCTCTTTCCAGGTAACACTAAAAATGCTTCTCCTGACTGTGGTTGTCAGCATGTACAAGAGTTTCTTCATCATAGTGGGCATGTTCTTACTGCTTCTTTGTTATGCTTTTGCTGGAGTGGTGTTATTTGGTACAGTGAAATATGGAGAGAACATTAACAGGTACAGTATGGAGTTCCCACCTCACAGGGATGTTCTTTAAATAGCCCAAAGAAATCACATTCTTCTAGAGACGTTTATCTGCGATAAAAACCAGACAGATCTGCAGGTCTAGCTGAAGAGCTCTAAATTTCTGCTAGGAGACACTAAGCCATATTTCCAGTCCTTGTGCATTGGACCAAATGACACCTGATCCAACCCAGAGCAGCTGAGAGCTGTTCTTCATTATGCCAGCTGAAATGTGCTTCAGAGCAGTACTGTGCTAGCCCACAAGATGCTGAAACACAGTGTACCTACTGCATCTTATTGGCATCACCCAGGAACAGGATCCAGGCTGATACAGAAAGGAGACAGTTCTTTGAACTGGCTGTTAGCTGGAGATTTCCCAGTCATCATCAGGCTTATAAAAGAAAATGGAGACAGGAAATGGGATCTGGTCTTGAATTTTCTTTAGCTCTCTGATAAAATGAATTAAAATAATCAGACCTGTGTCTGAGCTAGAGTTCAGTTATTGTATCTTAAGTCATTAAATAAATAATTCAATGGGCACGTTCAAATAATACCTTAACTATTTTTAGTTTAAAATAGTAGAACAGTAGAAAATGGAAACTTTTTTTGCCAATGTTTTAATCTGGGGAAGTGAAATGATTTCTCTCTATCTCTGTCTCTTTCTTTAAAACAGACATGCAAATTTTTCATCAGCTGGCAAGGCTATTACTGTACTCTTCAGAATAGTTACTGGAGAAGACTGGAACAAAATTATGCATGACTGCATGGTAATTACAATACTGCCAGAGATAAGTAGACAAGAAATGAGAGATACCCTTCCATCTCAAACTGTTTTCAGTATCTTAGCTTTGTACAAGGAATGCTGGGCTTGCCTTTATCTCTTCAAGAAAATAATGTTCACTAAACCTCAGAATATGATGCATAAATTGCAGTTCCAGTCTCATACTCACAGTATAGTACTTCATGGAGCTAGGGAATTAGATGCTTTAAAGACAAAAAATAAACAGATGGTTTCAAAATCAGAAATGCAGTAAAAAAAAATCAGAAATGCAGTAACTCACTTTTTACTATTATCTCTGCTTTTACTGGGCAAGGTGTCTTTTCAGATTAACCTTGTCTTTGATTCCTGCACTTTGGCTCATTCCATGTGAATGATAATCTTGATGGCCTCAAAGTTTCTCCTTGAATCATTATATTTTGCCCAAGTAAATGTTTATCTGTGCTTTCCATTGCAAGGAAGATCATATGCCTCTCCTTTTTGAAATTAATGAGCAGGGAAGAAACCTTTTGAAAACCACTATGCTTCAAAGCACCAGGTTGTTCCTGTACAGTGGCATAATGCACAATATGCCCTCTGTGTGATAGTAAGGTCTATGCCTCAGCCTATTTTGTCATACCTCTCTCTCTTTCCTGGTTTCTGTCTACTAAAGGAAGAAAAACAGCCTTCCCACAATAGTGCCCACAGTATTATTCCCTAATTGGGAAGCCTTAAATAAATAAGTATTAAATATTATATCAATTGCAGAGAAATTAATAATCTCCTTTTATTATTATTATTTTACTTCCTTTCCTTTTGTTTTGAAGGTTCAGCCTCCATTTTGCACACCAGATAACAGCACCTACTGGAAAACAGACTGTGGAAATTATGCTGGTGCTCTTATGTATTTCTGTTCTTTCTATGTCATCATTGCATACATCATGCTAAATTTGCTTGTTGGTAAGTGAAATTAGACATTAATAACAAGCTACATCTTGGCATGTAGTATGTAAGATGTGAATCTGTTGTGCTATTCAGGTATGAGGCTGCCTTGTACCTTCAATGTTACCTTGCATGCATATAATGATTTTGATACTTATTTGGCACGGGAATGCTAAATCTCAGGAAGTTTGGGAATTAAAGCTTTTGGAACAAAGAGATATTTTCTATTTGTGGAGTAGAGTTGCCCTACAGAACACTGTTTTCTAAGCTTTTATTTCTTCATTTAACCTTTGTTCAAACATCATTGGAATTCACTTAATTGATCTTAGATGTTAGATTAGGCATCTCACCAGCGTTTAAGATACAGCTTTTAAAAGGCATGGTGAATATTAATGCGGCAAGACAGTATATTATGCATTCAAAATCCTTGTCTGAGCATACAGGCATTTGTTGATGTGGAGTTTGCACAACAGAATTAGATGTTACAATGTAACTACAGGCTTTCTTTAGGGTGTATTTCATTCTTGTGGTTTTCAGCTATCATTGTGGAGAATTTCTCATTGTTTTACTCAACTGAAGAAGATCAGCTTTTAAGTTATAATGATCTAAGGCATTTTCAAATTATATGGAACATGGTTGATGACAAAAGAGAGGTAAGAAATAATAATTTCTTGATAACAAGCACAGAGATACAGTAAATTTCCAGTTTTCTTGAAAAGGAATATGGGAGAAAAAAGTGTGTTGACAAAATTCTCTGAGCAGTTACTGTTCAAATTTGAGAAGTAAGCATGATCTAACATTTTTCATGGCCCTTCAAATGCTAACCTGTATTCTGTGAAGTGCTTATAATAGCAGATTTACAAACAAACATGTTTATTTATAGGATCAATATAATAGCATCTTTCCTCCCAGCTCCCTGAGAGTTGTTCCCTTGGAAGTCTACAGATTCATATCCATTTTATGTGTCTGTTCTTCAGAAGATCTTTGCTGAGATTTCAGCACTGTCTCCTGTAATATTCTTATGGAGTGACTAATCAAATATGGGCTGGGTGAGAAGCCAATGAAGTGGACTGAAAACTCTCTGCATAGGCAGGCCCAGAGGGTGATGATCAGCAGGACAGGTTCTAGCTGGAGGCCAGTAACTCGTTGTATGCCCCAGGGGCCAATAATGGGTGCAGTCCTGTTCAACATCCTCATTAATGACATGGACAGAGTGGCAGAGGGCACCCCCAGGACATTTTCTGGTGACACCAAGCTGGGCAGAGTGGCTGATGTGCCACAGAGTCGTGCTGCCATGCAGAGGGACCCTCACGGGCTGGAGAAATGGGCTCACAGAAGCCTCATGGAGTTCAGCAAGGAGAACTGCAAAGTCTTATACCTAAAGAAGAACAAACCAAGGCACAGTATATACTGGGCCACCCAGCTGGAAAGTAGCTTGGCAGTAAAAGACCTGGGGGCCCCAGTGGACACCAAGTTGAACTTGAGCCACCATTGCCCTTGTAGAAAAGAGGGCAAATGTTATCCTGGGCTGCATTAGACTAAGTATTGCCAGCAGGCAGAGAGGGTCCTTCTGCTCTGCTCAGCACTGGTGAGGCCACAGCTGGAATCCTGGTTTGGTTCTGGGCTCTTCTGTAAACAGAGATACGGACATACTGGAGAGAGTCCAGTGAAGTTACACAAAGATGAAGAGACTGGAGCATGTGTCCTGAAAGGAAAGGCTGAGAAAACTGGCACTGTTAAGCCTGGAGAGGGCTCAAGGGGCTCCCATCAATGTATGTAAATACCTGCAGGGAGGCTGCAAAGAGGACAGAGCCAGGCTCTGCTCAGTGATGGTCAGTGACAGGGCTGGAGGCAGCAGGCACAGTCTGAAACACAAGAGTCACCTCTGAACATCAGGGAACTGTTTGTTACTGTGATGATGATTGAACACTGGCACAGGCTTCCCAGGGAGGTTGTGGAGTCTCCATGCTTGGAGATATTCAAAAGCCATCTGAACCTGATCCTGGGAAACTGGCTTTAGGAGACCCTGCTTAAGCAGAGGGGTGTGACAAAGTGAGCTTGAGAGTTTCCTTCCAATCTCAACCATTCTGTGATTCTGAAATGAGAATAACATCTGGGAGACTGAGCTGCTCAGATACCTACACAAATTAAATCATCGTCTGGATGATTCATGACATCACTGAGGTTTGAATGTGAAAAACATCATGGTGAAAGTAGCTGATTGTCTGTGCTGAAGAGGGAAGCTGTAGTCTGTAATCATAGGGGTAGAGAGTTCTGAATCCATAGTCCCCAGCACTGACAGAATCTGTCTGATGTGGAACACCTTACAGCAAAAATAATTCTGATGAGGCTCATTTAGCAGAACAAAAAATATTTGAAGATTATTAATACCACAGTTTCAAATGGGAAGTAAGTAGTTTCAGTCTTAAATTTGTACTAATAGATAGAAATTGTTGTCACCAAAACTGCAGGATGTGCTGCCTCTTAGAGCAGATAACCTTTAAAAAGCCAGTAAACTCTCAACATTCTTCTGTTCATTCAGAGATGCACAGAGAAGGGCATAGGTTTACAACAAATTATAGACACGGCTATGAGTGTTTAAACTATAGTTTAATTTCCATTTTTAAAAGGCAGCTCTTTGGGAATATGATTCTAATTACAGATGAATGCAAATGGGAAAACTAAATCCCCAAGCAATTTTGAAAAATTCTGGCAAAATTAATGATAGGTTAATAGATTCTCATTGTATTTGAGTCAAATAACCACAAAGACTTCTGTGAATTTGCTGAAGAACTGGCTGAATGTGCACATTCTTCAGCAATGTGTTCACGGTGACTTAAATATGCTAGGAGTAATAGTTTTTCTCTCAGTGATCTAGCTGAATGTCTGAGTTGGTTGTTAGATCACAGTACTAATTTGCCATCAATTATGCAATTTAACACAGGGTGTAATCCCCACCTTCCGAGTGAAATTCCTGCTGAGGCTTCTGCGAGGCAGGCTGGAGGTGGATCTGGACAAGGACAAGCTGCTGTTTAAGCACATGTGCTATGAAATGGAGCGGCTCCACAATGGTGGTGATGTCACTTTTCATGACGTGCTCAGGTACCCTGAGGTTTTCTCCACATCTTTAGAACAGATATAACAGCCTGTGTTTCTTTCCAGGCTAACAGGTAGCCATTAGGCTCGGGAGAAGGCAAGCCTGGAAGTAACAGAGGCACTGCAATTTTAAATGTTTTACAAAAATTAGATTTCCCTTTATTTTTTCTCCTGCAAAAATATTAGTAATGGCAAACACAGGTCCTAGGGAACAAGCTCTAAGTAATTTTAGCATTTTCATTGCAGGAGGTTTGTCACAAACTACAGTCACGTGTTCCTCTTGTATCCTAACTAATGAAATGTATCTTCAAGTGTAGCAACATGACAGTGAGCCTGACCAGAAATAAACTAGAAATGGGAACATTTCCAAGCGTAAACACTTGGGAGCAGGGGGAACCAAACCACCACAAATGCCCTAATTGCTTACAGTTCACTAGTTAACCTGTGCTGGATAGCTGGATGTAGGTGATAAGGTCTTTGTTTTGAGCACAATAAGTCTCTTTTAGAATCATCTCAGCAATTTTTTAGTTTCAAATGTGAATTTACTGTGTACACCTGAATTAAGTATTTTCACACTAAGGTCTTAAGTACAAGCATTGGTTCTCTAAAAAATGCAAAGACACCAACATTTAAAAATAAATAAATTGTGTTTCTTCCAGCATGCTTTCATATCGGTCTGTTGATATCAGAAAAAGTCTTCAACTGGAAGAGCTGCTTGCTAGGGAACAGCTGGAATATACCATAGAAGAGGAGGTGGCCAAACAGACCATACGAATGTGGCTGAAAAAGTGCTTAAAGAGAATCAGAGCAGTAAGTCAAGCTAAGGCTGGATCTAAATGGTTGCATAAATTGAATTGCTCAACAATGCTGGAATCTGCTGTCGCTATGCTTCATTTACATTGGAGTCGTGGTAGTACTTATTTGAAGTATGTAGCAGTTGCTAACTGAGCAAAAAAAGTTTGTTACAGCTCTACAGTGCTACAAAAATAAGCATCTTTTGAAGGCAAAAACTATCTTCCTGCCCAAACTTTATCTGTCTTTTCAATACAACAGGAAGATGCATATGCAAAGTCAAAGGAATAAAGAAAAAATAATGTAATTTGATGGAACTTCTTAGCCTAATCCTTCCTCACAGAATGTAATTGTGTTATTTCCTTGCCTCTGCTGGCAAATGAGAAGCCTGTAGATGACTCTCCAGATGGAGGCTGTATTAAGATAAATCATTTGAGTGAGCCATTACAGCTACTGTGTAAACATGTGCAAATGAGTAGAGTTTCTACATGGAAAGCAGATGTATGAACCAAGTCACAACCTGGTTGCATTGATGACCCAATTTTTCAGTTACTATGAGTCTGACTCCAGGTTTTGACACATATATTTTTTTGTTTTTATAAAAATTACTTCTTGTGATAGGAGATTTTCCATAGTGATCTGTGATCCTGGCATCTGTCTTCTCTTTGTGAATTTATAAAAATACTTAGCTGGACATTTTGAATATAATGTACATTCCAGCAGAAACATCAGTGTTCAATGATACATAGTTTCATTTTGATTTCATCTCTGTAATAATAATAGCAGTAAATTTAATCTCAGCTCTGAGTTCTGGGTTTGTTCAACTCTGTTGTTCCTTTCATTATGATATTGAACTACACTGCATTAAAGTAAATATGCCATTCATTTCACTCTAATAATATGGTTCACATCATTTCACATTCTATGAACATTTTATAAACTGAATGTAATTATGGAAGTTAAGATATATTTTCAAACTCTCTTGTTATTTTCTAAGTCTCCCTAGAGGGATCATGTGAAAACTACCCAGGAAAGTGAAACCCTTCCTAAGTGCTGTTTATTTTAATTTAAAAGCAAATTAGATTGTAAAATCATAATGGTAGTAGGTCTGTTTTTCTATTTGTACTGTAAAGCTAAACGTAGTCCCAAGGTTTTCAGTACTATTTTATTCAGTCTTATTAACAACCCACTCCAAAGTCTATTAAAGAAATCAGAATTTTTTCATTGCCTTCAAGTAATTCCCTGTGAATCTCTACCAATTTCCTGGTTTCTTTTTATTTGCAAGAACTTTTAACTGATAAATTCAAAACTTTGTATGTGTTTAAACTCTAGGTTTAAACCAACAATTGAGCAACGTGCCTTCCACTTAATGTAGTTCATAAATTTCATCCTCTATTCCCTAAAGGTTAGAAATATGCTGGAATTCACTTTATTTAAGTAGCAACATCTAATACATGGATCTTTATCGATGCATCTGGGATCCACAGCTGGTGCTCACTGTTCAGTGAAATATTCGGAATGCTTAAAAAAAATCAAACCCATTGATGTGACACAGCAATGAGAACATTTTTTCATTAACTATTGTACCTTGATAGAAACAGCAGCAGTCGTGCAGCATTATCCATAGCCTACGAGAGAGCCAACAGCAGGAGCTGAGCCGATTTCTGAATCCTCCCAGCATTGAGACAACACAGCCAAGCGAAGATATGAATGCTATTAATCAAGATAACAGTGCACAGCCAGAGGTATGTTATCAGAAAACGATCAGCTACTCATGACAAATTCAGAAAACTTCCATGTTTCTTATTTGTTCTTTTTTAAGTATCATTTTAACTGAAAACAAAAAAATTAAAAAATACCTTGTCTTGCTTCAGTCTTTGACATCAGATGTAAAGGCATGATTCTCTAAGGCAGAAATTCCTCAACATATTTAGCTGTCTTGTTATCGCCATAAAGGGCAAACTCAGCTGTACGACTCTGGCAGCCTCAGCTTTCAGCTCTCGCAGGAGTTACGTGCAGGCTTGGGGATGTGAATCTTTCCAGTTCAGGCATTCTGAAATGGTGTTTGCACTGAGTATGAGAACACTGGGCATGCTGGGACGTCTGAGGAGGAGTCCTGGGACCTTCCAGGATAGGAAATATAGAAGGTACAACGTAAGGACTGCTTTCTACAGTGGTTGTAGTAGGCTGAGAATAATTTTATACCCTTCAATAGGACAAATGGCATTGAGAGCCAACATGACCTTTTTGCTTTTATCTGTTAGTAGTAGTTTTCTAGGGTATTAAAGAGCAGAAAGCATGCTGCCCTAACCAATGGCAATATGTTAAATTTGTATTCATTGATAAAGCTTGAAACAGAATAGAAAGGTATGCTTTCCCAGGGTTACCAATGGGAGCTATGACTGAGATTCTTTTTCCACTCTTCAGACAAGTAGCCAGCAGCAGCTCCTTAGCCCAACACTTTCTGACAGAGGTGGCTATAGACAAGACACTGGAGATGCTGGGAGACACTGTCCTCAGCGGAAAATTGGACAATGGCGCTTGCCATCAGGTAAGTGAAAAAGTTTGTCAGTAAAGTCCTCACATGCAAAATTGCTGTTGTGCAATAGCAAGGCTAAGAGAGTCCATGATTCACAATTCTCCCTCCTGGCTGCCGCTTACACCCACATCAGGGCTTTCCTGTCCTCATACCTGTTGGAATAAAGCAGTTTCTCCCTTCCTTCACAATTCAAAAAGTTTGGAAGATAGGCTCAACCATTGTCCGGTGCAAGTGGTTACATTTTTTACTTTTTCATACATTTACTCAGGAACTTTTACATCAGTCAGTCCTATTCTGAATCAGAGTGCTGCCCCAAAGGCTGCCACTGTTCAGACTCTAATCATATTTAAGTGGATGCAGGAGAGACAGTCATGCTGTTCTGTTGACTACCATTGACCCTACTTTTGCTGCCAGTGTACTTGTCCAAGAACCAGGATAGTTTAATAGAAAGCTTTCAATCTATGATTATTTCCATTTAAATATCACTGAGCAGCAAAGATCAACATTTTGTTGGAAAAGAAAGTGTGAAAGAGGAAGCATGCTAAGGAGAAGTCATACTACTGTAGTCAACTGCATACATTTTTCAAGTGAGAAATCTTGAAAGAATAAATAGCCCAGAGTTTCCTTTCTTAACACTGATCTGGTCTGTGTCAGTTTTGAGCATTCCTCAGTGAATGGTCCTAAAAAGGAGGGTCATTTCCATGCACAACACAGCTGACAGGTAAGTAGTCTGCCTCCAGTCCAGCAAAGACAGGTATTTAAGATCATTAATAGCATAATTAAGGTCAATGGTGGGGTTTATCTACTTAGACATGTGGTTTAGTGCCATACCAGCAACTTGTACTGGCTTCAACCCCTAGGCCATTGTAAAGTATCACTTTCTAGATGTAGCTGCCACTCCTAAAAGCACCTCCCCACGCCCACCCTCCTTCCTCACATTTACTACTTTCACCGTTTTGCCAGCAGGTTAGCTCATGTAAGTACGGCCTAAATCATTTAGGTTGCAATTAGCTGGATAAAAAGAGATCTCTTGCATCAATTATCCCAGCAGAAGGAAATGAGGCACTGCTCAGTTAAACTGCTCTACCAGCAGATTACTGGGAGCAGTGTGAACATCTGGAGATGGGAAAACAAACAAACAAACCAACAAACAAATTAGAACAGAGCCCTACTCTTTCTGAACTAAATAATTTTAAAGGTGCCCTAGTCTAGCTAGTTCTCTATACCTGAATTCTAAGCAAAAAATGTTCAAGAAGCAGATCTACTCTAATACAGAACTTTCTGAACTTTCTGTTTAATTTCCTAGCCCCCAAACCAATAAGCCATTCAGTGTCTTCAGTCAATCTCCGTTTTGGTGGACGTTCAACTGTGAAATCTGTTGCATGCAAAATGAATCCCATGTCTGATGCTGCTTCCTGTGGATCAGAAGTCAAGAAATGGTGGACAAGACAATTAACTGTGGAGAGTGATGAGAGTGGAGAGGACCTTCTTGATATCTGAGAGGCATTTAAGTCATACCACAATATAATTTTCTATATTTAGAACTAAAGATGCTGTATGATTTCTTTAAAATCAATATCATAAATTTTAAAGATGTGATGTATGATTTCTTTAAAATCAATGTCATAAATTTTATCTTACGCTTATCCTCCTGCCATATGAAGTGTAGCACTCACTTCCATGTTAGAATTGACTTCTGTAGGTACTAACTGTACTCTAAGAAACATATATACTATAGCATTACTAACAAAGTCAGAAAGACTATATTGCCTTTAGCAGACAGAGCATTGAAAGATTTCATGTGTTCTGTAGAATCATAGTGCAAATTTGATATACACACCTCTGTGGTTTCCTTCAAACTTTACCATACTTTAAGGCGGCAACACTTTACAATACAGGGGTAATGTATTTCTTCTGGTTGTGTTTTCCCTCAGTTCATACTTAGTAACATTTCTTTAGAAAAATTTTATTATTCACAAATGACCTGAAGAGGTCAGCACTGACTTCATGTTCAAGGGAAGTATTTTTACTAAGTGCAGATACTGAATTACAATTCTAAGCTTTCTCTGGACCTTTTTTTAAAATATGCAAGATACAGGATTACTCATTTTAAAATCAGAAGGTGAAGGATTGGCTTTTAAAATGTAAATATCTTTGAGGTTTGGTTAATTACACAAAGAGCTTGATTTTCATAGAGAAAATGGAGGGGGGAGGAAAAAATACATTAAAAACTGTGCATTTAAGCATCCAGCAGAAGACTTTCACATGAAAAACATGAATTTATGCTTCATTTTCAGCATATACTGGTTACATATATGTGTGGTGTCATTATTCTTCTTTTAACTGGGTCCCATTTTTCTTGTGTAGTCCTAAGATTTTCTTCTTGTCTGTGATAAAAAATTAGCATGTTGGGGATTCTAATTACAAAATAGTATTGTATGTCTTTAAAAATACGTTGAGTTTTGCCTGTATAGGTAGAATTTTACTTACCCATGTTACTCCTCATGCTACAGGCCTGCAAAGGTAAGGCATGGCACTGTGCTGTGGCTAAGTACCTTTGTCCCTTTTTATCCCAACACATCATATTTGACATGTTAGCCTTCACTTGTTTTATGAGCACTACATTATCACCAGTGAAAAAGCAGCTATGGCTTTCATAAAAGCTTTTCCAGTGAAAGGCCAATGCTATACGGATATGGAAGTGGAGAAGGAAAGCCACAGAACACAACTGTGTTTGCTGGTTTCAGAATCTAAGGCTGTCAAAAAATGTAGGGTAAAATTGTGCCCTTCCCTCAGGGAAGAACTAAGAGGTTGCAGATGTTGTTGCTTGGCCCCTGACTAGGTTTTATAGCATAGCTGGGACCTTTCTGTTACCATTGTTTCCTATGGAAATGATAGTTTGCTCTAACATGGCCTGATGTGAGATCTTGTAAGAGGCTCACAGTTTATTTGCATCACCACTTCAAAAAGATATCCTTTCAAAAGCAGAGAAAAGCCAGTGTTTTGCAATTTTTTCTGGCCAAGTGGTCAGAATACAACAGTGAAAACACACAGATGCCTTCACCAAAAATGCAAAATTAGTTTTGGCCATGAAGTACAGCTTTCTTGGCATCTGTCAATGTTTTTTCCCAGTGTGTAGTTGAAAATGGTTTCAATTTTTTTTTCTAAAATAATCATTTTGAACACATCTGTATTTTGTGGGGGGTTTATGTGTTTTGGGGTATATTTAAGTTTAAATCTAGTCAATTGTAACTCTATAGTAAAAGAATATGTGCATTCTCTTGTTTACTAGATCGTGAACCATCAAGAAAACTTCATATGCAAATCCGTTACTTTGTTCTGTTTTGTGCTTAAGTTGAGCTTTTGTATATATAACAAAAAGATAAATATTGGATTTATAAAAGAGAGTATCTTTGACAGTTCAATAATACATTGAACTGCAGATCACTCTTGCTGCAAGCCGTCTTTTTAAAAAATCTGGCAAACATTTTTTCCTTGCCTTACAGTACACTGTCAATAAAAGTGAGTTGCTTTAAGCAATATTCCTCCCTCTGGTTTTCATTGTAACTACATTGGCTATATGAGGCTCATCCGTGATAATGCTGCATAGTAACAATCTTTGTGGTTTGTGTAGGATTATGCAGAGGTGCTTTCAAACTCTTGCAATTTAGAGTCTTTGGTTTTTTCACTCCAGCAACTGACCTCATCAGTACTGCCACAAGGGGTCTCAGTCAAAATATGGGACTAAATGGGACTGTTCATTATTTATGTTTTCTTTATTTGCTTCAGAGCCTGGATGTGAGTGTCTGTGTGTTTGTGTGTGTGGGCATCATTTTACTTTTGCAGATATAGGAAGTGGAATGAAGTTACAAAGATACGAAAATAATATATACACAGGCACACAGGCAACCAGTTTAAGGTAAAAGCCTCCCTAGCACTGCACTGCCAACATAACTAAAGAAGGTCCTACTCTGCAGCAGAGAAACCAATGCACATTTGCACATGAAGGTGAGGAAGCAGAGAAGAGAATTGAAGAATGACTGGAGTTCAGAGAGCTTGCACCAACAATGGAGAGACACAAAGAGGAAACAGTGTGTCAGGAAGTCACAGTCGGTCCAGACAGCCTTAGAGAAAAGTTCAAACAGGAATAGATCCTAAGCAAAGGTAAACAAAAAATTGCTAGGAGAATATTACTACCTGCAGGGTTACCCTATACAAATGAAAAAAGGAAGTTGTTTAGGCTTCTTTTCATCCACAGAAAGATCTGTTTCATAGGAAGCAAGTTGTAAAAATGGTCATGGCTTTGTTGGACAAAAAGTGTAGTGTATATTGTCAGTGCTCAAATAAAAACCTGTTTGTGGGAAGTCTGTATGTCAATATTCCAAAGTCATGTCAGATTTCAGACAATCACTTTTTTAATGAAGAGACTAATAACCTGATTCTGTTTGCTTTTGGAAGACATCCAACTGAATTAAAAACTGAAAACATAAAGTATGATTTTGCAACCTGAAAATACCATCTTTGTTTTAACTAATGTGGAGCAATCAGGCTTAAACATCTTCAAAATAACATTGCATTCAGTATTGTCTGCATTCAAAGACCAGTATCACAGCTTCTGAGAAGCCAAAGAAGATTAAATGCCAAGAGCAAGTGAATAACTTTGTGAGGATAATCTATTTTGTTCTCTTCTTTTATTCACAACATGCCCATGCAGATTAGAGTGTCCATGAATAACTGAAGTAGAAGTTTGCACTGTTGTAAGGGTACATTTGGAGGACCAGCAAGCAAACTGCCATCCAAAATGCCCATTCCTTCTGCAATATTTCCACAAGCAAAAACAAGCACTGGCCTGAGTTGTCAATCAAAATTTCCAATAGGATTATCTCAGTCTCCCTGGATCTAGCTTACAGAGGCTGAATTCATTCCTGCTATTGAAGGCAATTTAGTCACACCACAGATGAACTTGCCACAATGCATAGGCTGATGCTGGGAAGTTGGCTGCCCTGGTTTGTTCAATTGCTCTGAAACACAAAGGGAGCCTCACTAGAATTCAATTAACCTTCCTCTTCATCCCAAGGGCACTGGTGTCAGATCCCATTAGCAGCTGTTGCCCATTGTTCTCAGTGAAGAACCTCTAAAGCATGAAGTTATTAATCCATCAGTGAACTAAGTGTATGGGCAGTGGTACTTCATCCCCCTTCCACAGGTTCCTGTCCCAGATGCTTATTCCAGTACCCTTACTGGTTTCATACTTTTACCTGACTTGCATATGTGCCCTGGGGAATTTGGGTGAATTACCTGAGTACCTACAAAAGCTTGTTTAATACAAGGTTTTCTTGCTGGAAAGACATAAAATGTCTTTAGTACACGTAGAAAAGGAAGAAGAAAACCCAAAACACTATCCATCAACCTGAAGAGCTGTTGACATTAGCCTTTTCTACTTTCTGAATTCAGGCATCAACCAAAATTCCAGTGTCTCAGTGGGAGTTACCTTATTTCAGGAAAACTTTTGCTGAAGCTGGAAACAAACTGATTTGTACCAGGGAGATATCAGTGTGTCCTAGAGACTTGGGCAGTCGGGTTCTGATTCCTCCACATGTTGAAAGTCACTTTGGTGGGATTGCTCTTGGTAAGTAGATCTTCCCCCAAAGGTAGAGAGTTGGCCCCTCAGGTCATTGGCAGAGAAGCTGGATGTTACATCATCTCTCATGCCTTGTTTTCTGGCTTCCTTCTATGTTTTGCTCTCCAATTTCATGTAGGGTGGACAGTGTCTAAGCATATTCTCCATTCTCAGCACATCCTCCCACGAAATGGGGGATTCAACAGTTATGATTTCACTATAGTGTATATGATGCCAGTTTATAAGGGTACTAAGTATTGCTTTTTTTTTTCTCAGCACTTCTTTTATGTAGAGCAACATATTCTACAGATCAAGTAATTTCTCCTCTCAGATTCTGGGGAATCTGTTTACTGCACATTTAAAAGCAGGGAGAAAGAAAAAAGAAAAGGAAAAAGATAAAGAGTATTGGGGTTTAGGTTTTGAAATCTTTCCCTTTTTTAATTTTAGCAGCTATTTAAAAATAAATAAATCTCTATTTCTATGTAAAGACAAGCTTCTCAGTTGTTCTGACCAATCTAAGAAAACAAAGTTTTTTGCTTAATGTCTCAGTTTTTCAAATGCACCTGTTTTGAAATTAAGAGCTTTCACATTTTGTTGCTACTTTTTAAATCTCATCAAAACCTATTTCCTGTATTTGACTAAAAATTATCAATATCAAATTTTCCCCATAATTTTTTATCATGCAGAAAAATTCATCTAATTTTTTTAAGTCCCCCGGGAAAAGGTTCATCTGGCTGAAAAAGTGGTTGTGACCCAGGAATGTGAGCTTCCATCCAGAAATCAAAACATATCCTGGGCTGCATCGAATGTGTGACCAGCAGGTACAGGAAGGGGATTCTCCACTCTGCTCTGGTGAGATCCCACCTGGAGTGCTGTGTCCAGCTCTGGGGTCCCTGACACAAACAAGCATGCATCTGTTGGAGCAAATCCAGAGGAGGGCCACGAAGATGATCAGAGGGCTGGAGCACCTCTCCTATGAAGACAGCTGGAGCTGTTCAGCTTGGAGAAGGCTCATGGGAGACTGTATAGCACCTTCCAGTACCTAAAGCAGAGAGAGACATTTTACCAAGGCCTGTAGTGACAAGACAAAGGTTAATGCCCTTAAACTGAAAGTGGGTAGATTTTAAATTAGATATTAGCAAGAAATTATTCACTTTGAGGGTGGTGAGGCACTGGAACAGGTTGCCCAAAGAAGCTATGAATTCCCCATCCCTGGGAGTGTGCAAGGCCAGGTTGGATCAGGCTTTCAGCAACTTGGCCTAGTGGAAAGTGTCTCTGCCTATGACATAAGGCTTGAACGAGATCATCTTTTAAGATCCTTCCAAGTTAATCTACGTTTGCTGATTTTTTTACCTGGTATACAGAAAAATGGCACCCGGGAGGAAGATGAACGCTATGCTGAAAACTACACAAGAATATTTTACTCTATTTACATAAATTTATTCAGAGAAAATGTTGGTTTGCTGACATCATTGGGTCTCCTTCCCAAGCAATTCAAGTATTTCAAGAACTAAACATCACCAAAGAGAAAAACAAATCACTCTTCCCCATTCCTTCTCAGCTGCCTGCCAAGTTCTCCAGTGTGACCAGATACTTGGTGGCGGTTTTAAAGTGCTTGTAGGCACTGCTGGCCCTGGCCACCACACTGTTGGAGACAACCACTTCCTTCTCTAAGCTGGTAGATGCAGATAGATGCCTGTGCCTCTATCCTCCATGAAAAACACTACTTTTTCACTGTACCCACAGTGGGGAGGAGTTAAAGCTCTAAAAATGTCATCAGGGACTGAGAAGATGAAGGTCCCATCAGGCTGCTCTGCCAGGGGTGGGACACCTCTGTCACCATGGTGCTTGGGCAGCCAAGAGCAGCCAACAGACACAGAAAGGCTTGTCTAAGCTTTCTTGCCAACACTTTCAGATCCGTGATTTTAGGTCTATAATTTATCCACTCCTATGCTGCAGCCAATCCTGAGGGTGTGATCCAGTAACAGGTTTGGCTGCTGTGATTAAGAAAGTGTCAAATGCAGTTGTTCACAGCCGACTTCAGCTCTTCCACCAGAAAGTACAATGCTCTGAACATGGCCGGTTTACTCTTCACCCAGTTGCTTCTTCTGAGCTCTGTGAAATGCTCCAGATTTAAAAATCCAGGTATTAAAACGTTCATCTTAATTGCATCAGCAATAGCAAGAATATTTATCTGATGCTGGCCTACAAATGTATTTCCACTTTATATGCATTCATCAATTCAGTGTATATCTGTAAGGGATTATCTACGTGAGGAAGTTGCACCAGCTTAAATTTAACCTGTTACTGCAAATTGATTTCTCTAAATCACTTTGAATACCTGTGGAAATGCGTGTTTCAGTTTAAAGATTTTTTATATTGATCTATGTTTAAACCCAAATAACCTTGCTTTTATTCTAATGGCAAGAGTGCTCCCACAGGTCTACACATCAACCCTCTTAATACCCACATCTTTAATTATGTGGTGCTAAGTCCTCTGCGTAGAGGAGGCCCTTCTTATGGTCTCTGGCAGCAGCTGAGATCAAACTACGAGCTGTTTCAGGAGCAGCAGTCTCCCTGCTGCCTGAGCATCCATGGAACACAGTGCCAGGGGCAGCCCTGGCTCTGCCATGTGACACTCCAATTGATTTGCCACAAGATATTGCTGGGCATTTGGGGGCAGTTTACACCAAGTACCACCATGAGGAGTTATTTCAAATGAGTCTGTACTGGGTATGGGTCCCCCTCCCTCGTGCAGTCCTCGGGTATGGTGAGAGCAGCTTCAGTTTCTTGCTGGGGCTGGTGCAATACATTCCTTGCCTTATCCCAGATGACTGAGCTGAACAAAGCACACATCTAGACACCAACAGTCACCTTGGGCTCAGATTGTTTTCACCAAACCCTTTCTACTTTCAAGTAGATCAGTGCTTTTCATCAGGAGAAGGTTTTTGTACAATCTCCAAGACCTCTTTTCTGAGCTAATCTAACTACAGAGTTTTAATATACGATCAGCCATCCACAGTTGTAATCAAACATTATATTCCCTGGAGATGGACAGTCCGAGTTGCCAAAACCAGATCACCTCAACAATTTCTTCATAGCTGGGCCTTCTACCAAGGTATCACAGAGCTATGACAAATGTAAACTCCTTTATAACACTAGAGGGCTGGCATTACTTTACACTGGTCTCTGCACATATTCACACAAGGTAAAGTAGCTTGATTCTCCTTGTGGTAGTGGTTTAATGTTGATTTAATTATTTTGATTTGTAGAGTGTTTGGACACTGCAGTGACAAGGTATTTCTACCATCATTATATAACACGTGACCTTTCATTGATGTTATAGTACTTCTAGAAAAACTGCACGGTTTTGTTTGTGGAAGTGTGACTTTTTGGGAAACTAATGACATTTGAATTCCCACTTGTATATGATGTGCACAGAAGTTGTAATAGAAGACTGAGTTAGCAACAGCATTGATTGCATTTCCTATATCTCCGGTGACTATGATATTTGCATGTCAGATGGAATGCAGTTTAAATTTGCATATCAATTCTCAGGAAAATTCAAGAGTGAGACCATTTTCAAAATCCAGATACTAAAGCTGAAGAAACAAATAAGGATTCCAATAGCCTTATGCTACAAAATAAAGCTATGCTTCACTTCTTGGACACAGAAATTCTGCCCAATAATTTGAACAGTGATGCCTGCTTTTTGTTTCTGGATTTTATTTGCCTGGCTGCAAGTATCCACATATGTTCATTTACAAGCTATGGTTAGATGAGAAATACCATAACAGATTATATTTATCAATGGATAGTTAATCATTTTGAGAAATATTTGAAAGCACAGTTTGCTTTCTGTGCTTTATCAAGAAAACAGAGAGTGCTTGGGATAATTTTTTCGTAACAATTTTTATAGTAAGAGGAAAAGAGGGGAAGAAAAGCACAGAATGGTGCACGATTTCCACTAAAAAACAGCACGGTTTCCCTGCAGCTGCAGTGAGCCCATGGTGTCCCTCCTTAATGGACAGATGCAAGTCCTGAAGCTGTGCAATACAGAGCAGCAAAGGCAGAATGTCAGATGCATAAAATAATTTTTCAGGAAATCTTTGCAGAGCTTTCCTGCAGATATTAGTTTTCTTTCCATCTTCAGAAGTGAGCAGGCAGGGCCTCTCAGGAGCCTGCTGTTCCTTTGTCATTACTAACTGGTAGTTAGCTAGCATGGGGCTGGTCCTTAAGATGCCAGGGATGTCCCAGTAGTGGGGGGTGCAGCCATGAAGGGGGTACCCAGCTCTCATGGGTCACTGTGGTAGCCAGTGGGCTTTAGGGGTTACTTGCAAAGGACATGGGACCATCCTGGGACCAGAGTCACACACGGTAGTAAAGGTGAGTTCACACATCAGCAGTGCAAGGCTGGGTAATCAGAGATAGCCATTGCCTCAGATGTGTCCCCGTTTACTTCTGTTTAAAATCACAAGGAACAGCTCAGGAAGACAGGTCGTGCCACTGTTTATCACGGTGCTGTCCCCAAAGCTGAGGTGTGGAAATAAGAGGGAAACATATGTTCTCCAGGCAGGAGAAAAGCAACCTGCAAAGCTATATCATCTCTGTGCCAAGTCAGAGCTTTAATTGGCACAAAAATTATCTTCACTAACACCTGCAAGTGAGTGCATAATACACTGCAAAGTTAATAGTCAGAGGGAGAATTAATTCCTTGAAGCACAAAGGGAAAACATTTCCTCTTGTAGATGATGGTGTATCAGGTATCTCAAGCTGCTTCAAAGCCAAGGGCACTACTGGAACCAAGAACCAGAACTGTGACATCTAGTTTATTTCAGGTGTAGACCTCTTCAATAAAAGTGCTCTCCCTCAAACAAAGGAATCTGGCTGAAGCTGCACAAGCTTGTCAGAATAGAGATTAGTCAGGTAAGAAGGAGTGATATACAAGCACCACTGAAAAATAGTCTGAGACGTGTTGAAATAGTGGAAAAGAGAGTGAGGTTGGTCTCTGTTGAAGCTTTTCTGTTACAGAGCAGTGGGTGAAAGATGTTGAAAGCAAAAGCAGCAATTCTCTAACAAGATTGTGTTCTAATTGAAGGTGCTTTCTGCTGTCTCTTATGTGTGTCATACATGTTTCCTCCCTTGTTTTTCACAATGAGGTCAAACAAGAATCACAGACTTATGGAATCATAGAATGGTTTGGAAGGGATTTGGGCAGGAGCACCTTTTATTAGGCCAGGTTGCTCAAAGTCCATCAAAGTACCCTTGAACACTTCAAGGGATGGGCATCCACAACTGCTCTGGGTAACCTGTTCCAGTGCCACATCACTGAATTCCTTCCAGACATCTAATCTAAACCTACTCTCTTTCAGTTTAAGGCCATCACCTTCATTCAGACACAACACCTTCACAAAGAGGGTTGTTCTGTCCCTGGAAAACTGTATCAGTAAACCATAGAGAAATGTATACAAATTTTACCTTTTTCCTGAAACATGCAAAATTGCATCTTACCAGCAGTAAAAGTTTTCCGGAAGGCTCTTGGAAAGGCTTTTGTTTCATATTTCTTCCTTTATTTCTTTTTTCTCTTCAATTGCCACCTCAGCCCCAGGATCAGCATTGTGTAGCAGAGCACCTGTGCCCAGGGTGTGTTGGAGGCTGGCTGGGTCTCAGCACACACAGTTGCCCACTGCCCCAGGAGTGGATGAGTGGCAGCTCCACCTTCTGTAGGAGAGTGCCAGGCAGGAGATCTGCCCCAGGGACTGCACCTTGGAGCCCTTTCCAGGAGGCATCTGGACTCTGCCCAGCTCCAGCTGGCGCAGAATTACTCGGGACCTAATTACAACAACCTGGTGACAGCCCAGTGAGAGGAGTTCCTCATTAAACATGATGGTCTGGCTGGCACAGCAAACTCTTAAATGGTTATTGCTGGGAACGGCGAGTGCGTACCAGGGGAAAGATCACTCTATAAATGTGCTATTTCTTACATTCTTTCTCCAAGCATCTGTCATTGCTCTCTGCCAAAGACAGGATATTGGATCTTTGGATTGGCTCAGTGAAGCCAATCTCCTGGTTTTATGGTTAGGTCTGTAACAGCAACAACAAGAAGAACTTTAAATACTTGAGTGGAAAACAATCCTTTAATAGTATTTGTGATTTTTTTTGGTCTTCTGAAGTAGTAAGCAATACAAGGGAAATGAAACAGTATTAATCAGAACCATCCTACTAGCAGTATTTGCTTCCTATTTACACTATATTATAGTAATATTTCATAGGAGTACAATTAATATCTGTTGAAATGCCACATAAAGTAGAAGACGAGCCTTTTCTGGTACTTTGTAGTAGTTTATTGCACTATTATGGTGAACAATAGTTCTCATGTTGTGTGGCACATGGTGGAAAAGCTTTTTGCCTTTTTACTGAGACAGAATAAAGAATAGGTCTAGCGAGCAGAAATGTCTGATCTACAAATAAAACAAAAGGCCTAAAAAGACTGGGCAGCTCCCAGGGACATTTGACTAGGTCTACTCAGGGACTGGATGTGTGGCCTCCTGATTTCAGAAATGTGCTTTTTAGTCCCTTTCTTCACCTTGTTTTATGAATCTTGTAAGCCAGCTGCCTTGAAGCTGGTTGGGTGATTTGAGATACCAATGGCTCATCATTTACCAAATAGAGGTGCAATAACAAGTTTCTCCTTGCATTTGTTTATGCTAGGAAGGTCTCAAATAGATAAAGGTCTCACTAGATAAAGCACCTCTGGCCAAACTACCACCAACACAAATGGATCTTTGCTTATCTTTCCCAAATACCTTCAAACCTGATGTGTCCTATGGCTTTAGTGTGCTCCCTGAGGTAACCTGTCATTTATTCCATCCTGTTGGGCATGATGCCTCCCTGAAGCAGCAAACTGTGTCATCTCAGTGAAAATATGGCTGTGGCTTCTCTGACAGGAGTAGTAAACCTGTGCTACATTGACCTGTAATTAGTATTTCATTCCTAGTGTCTCAAATAAGAAAAATTGACCCAAAGTGACTCCAGCAGGTTTCTAATTACTACTTTTCTCCTGTGAATCTCTGTTAGTAACAGCAGACAAAACAAGGCAGCATAGAAGCAGCAGATTTTAGTTTCTTCTTTATTTTACATTGCTGTTTCCTACTGATGAGGGGCACTGCAGGACATGTAAACATAAATGCAATGTGAGCTACCAAACATGAAAGCCCTGGCCACTGTTCTTTTGTTGAGATAAATGATGAAAGAACCCAGTTAAAACAAACTTTAAAGTAGATTTGCTTTAAAATTACTCTGAGTTTCCAAAGTCAAGCCTTTCAGGCACCAAATAATAATTATTTTAGCATCTCCTTGTTTTCAGAGAAAGCTCTCCTTGCCAAGAATTGTACTTTTTTCTATATATATCTGGGACACACACAAAAGCAATGCTTTTTATCTGACAGTTTCTGCTAAGCTCAGGTTTCCTTGATGCTCTAAAATGCATAGAGAGAGGAAATCTTTCCCCAAAGGACTTTAAGGCCCAGAATCTTTAAATTCCCGTGGAGAAAAGCCTGGGGCCACACCACTGTGGACATGGAGAGCCTTGACACCAGCAGGAATGGATCATTTTTTAAAATGCTGTTGTAGAGGGGTGTCCAGCCCATGGCACACAGCTGTCAGGTGTTCAGACACAGGAGAAAACTCCTGCAAAAGCCACTGGCACAAGGCAGTGCTGCAGATCTCGTGTGCCATAACCAAGGCCCCCAGTGACATCCATGCCCTGCTCATGTGTGCTGGGCTCTAAAGCCTCTTCAGCACCTCTCAGGAGCCCACAGCCTCCTGCCTCTCCTGCTTCTGTGATACTGCCTGCTTAGGGGAGCTTTCCCAAACCCCTGAGCAGAAGTGCTCCTGCCCTGTCAAAATATTAGGTAATGCTCACAGCCCCACTACTGCCTTGCTCCTGTCCTCCAAAGGAAGGCTCCCTGCGCCTGCTTTCAGCTAAAAGTGTCTTTTACCAAAATTGGCTTCTTTTAAAGTGCTGAAAGACATCTCAGCACTCATCCCTGGGCTATGGAAAGTGGCTGCACTTACAGAAGTCTGAACGCATCTGTGGCTGTTTAGTGGCTGAGGATTGTCCCTTTGCAGTCTGCAGTTTATGGGGGTAAACATCACACAACTCAGCTGGGTGGGGTTCTCAACTTACCAGACAATGCCACAGGTGCTTCCTACTCCACAAACCTCTGCCTCTAGGGCTCTTCCTCCTTCTGTGTCCTCCCACACACAGAAATATCTGAGATCTTTGGCACAGCCCCATGTTCAAAGCTCAGCTTGGACGTTGACTCTCCCTAGAGCAGCCAAATACCCTGTGGCCTTCTCCTTTAAGCAACAGACCCAGGGCAGACCCTCACAGAATCAGAGAATAGTCTGGATTGGGAAGGGGCCTTAGAGATCATCTAATTCCAATCCCCATCATCACAGGATCCCATATGGAAGTATAGCATTATTGTGTGAGTCCAGCATGGGCCCCATCTGACATGCAAAACATACATAAACATGAATAATCTTGAAAGAAGTTTGTGAAATGTGGCAACCTGAAACATGGCAGTTTAATCAGCTTCTGAACTCCAGAGAAAAACTGCTTTGAATCTCTTCATAAATTCTGTCCTATTACTACCTAGATTTCCAGTTCAAGTGGTTTTTTTCCCCAAAGAGACACTCCTGGCACTACATCATCTGCTGTACAAACCCGAAATCTTAGGAGTCTGACCTCAGCAGGAATATTTCCTAATTTTGCCATATGCTTTTAAATAAAACTATTTCTCATCCAGCTGACCTACCCTGCCCAAGCTGAGAAATGATCCACACACATAAATCTCTTTCCATAGTTCATTCTTTTTGATCTCAATTCACATCCACGCACAATTATTTGCATCTACATTCTAAAAGCAGAACTTAAGAGTATAAAGGTTATAAAGTTCCAGAACCTCCTACCCCAGGGCAGTATTATAAGGTCCCTGACTACCAACAGCAGCTTGCTGCTTGTTTTCATTATGCTAACATGCAAGTTTATTCAAAGACCCCTGAAGAACTGGAGATTTGTAGCACTCATAAATTTCCCAGGATGTCTGCCAGAGCCATAACATGCTCCCAGCTATCTGAAAGTCATCAGTGAACTCTGAGAAGGCAGTATTTTAAAACTAAAGCTAATAATGAATGTTTGCACTTTGTATAAATATAGTAAAAAAAAAATACAAATACTCAGATTAGTTTCTTGGTATGTTTTGAAAAGGTGATGATACGAAAATTATGGAAACTATTTTCTCCTTCTCAGGTAGAGCAAGCTGATTCATTAGCTTTAGGTAAGAAAATGTTGCTTGTTAAACAAACAGTCAAAACTGGATGCTATATGCAGAAATCGAGGACACTTAAAACTGGAAATGAATCCCGTATGGATAGGGGATGTCTGTGAAAGTACCTCCAGGCTTATGGCAGTTTGGAGGAGCAGAATCAGTTCCAGGACCTCTCTAGGAGTGGCAAAAAGAAATTGTGACTTCACTTTGACAACTTACACTAAGTTTTGGAGATACCTAGGCAAGGTAATGTCCTTAGCCTCTGGGCAAACAAACAGAATACAGCATCAATACTGTTTGTGCCAGGGAAGCCTTTGATTATTTGAGTTAGCCATGCATGAAAAAGATATTTTTTTACTCAGCTGAGAACCGATGAAGATCCTGAGAAGAGAGAGCTGGTGCCCTGCCTCCATGGGAGTTTTGTTGATTGTCTGGAGATCCTTGGAGCTGAAAGCTTCTCAGGTGACCCTGGTCAGAAGGAGAGGACACAGCAGTGAGGAGCAGGTTGTGTTCTGAGGGAGAGGCTGCTGCCTCCCAATAGGAATACAAATGAGCATAACCCCTTCACAGAGAGAAAGCCACAAATTTCTTCTTCACTTATCACACGAGCTATCAAAGAGGCTCTCTTGAGACAACACATGGACACTGACAAAGTGTTCCATGCCGAGTTAAGCACTCTGGCATGCAAACTAAAGCAATAATCTGTTCTTCCTTTCGTTTAATAAAATCTGTGTTAGCGTAGCTAAATATCCAGATGAAGATTTAAATTTCTTCTGAAGAGTTTCTCTCTTCCCTTGGAAGTCATCTTGCATCAGGTGTGAGAGATAGATAACGGCCAAGGAAAATTTGGCTTCTACTCTCAAGTGAAACTGTGTCCCACTGAATGTAAAATCCTGTGTAACAATGCATTTATTGGTTTTCATCCAGAAATCTTTCATACTGTTGCTAGCATTCCCCCCCAGCTGAGAGTCTGGCTTCCATGCAGCTATCACACCAAGCTGTTCCTCCAGCCTTGAAGAATTCCTTGAAAAATGGATTTACGATGCCCACAAGTCTGCCTGGCTGTTGGAGCTTCCTACCAGGCCTCCAGTGCTGCAGCCTGTGAAATAGCTGTTATTCAGACTAATGAACATTGCTTGTGCAAGCACTGGTGGGTAAAAAGTGGCCATGAATAAATTTAGGATGGAAATTAAACATATATTTCTAAGCCTCAGAAAAAGGATGGTTCTGAAAAAGCATTTTATTGTAGCAGTGGTAGCTAAATCCTGAAAGACTTCAATTAAAAATAAAAATTTCAATAAGTTTATGCTCTCCCTGCAAAACAAGACAACAAACCAGGTTTTCCCCCCACTGTGTTGCCAAGCCCAAGTCCCAACACAAGCACATCAGCACCTCTGGATTGCTCAGTGGGAGCTAGAAAGCACATGGCAAAATAATGCACATGTTAAGCCTTGATACATGAGGACACAGGTGTGACAATCACATCCTGATGTTTTAAGCAAGGAACCTGGGTTAAGTTAAACAGCAGAGGTGTCTCTCTGGAAATGCCAGGGCCAGGGCTGTGGTTCAGCAGGCTGGAGAGAGCAGCAGGGCTCCCCATGAGGCTGAGACACCCACACACTGCTCTGCAGGACACCCAGTGCCAAGGGGACTGACAGATGGTGAGGGGTTAAAACATCCTGGGGTTTGCTATAGAAGGATCTTCACAAATTCCTGGGCATTCATTAAGGTTTTTTCAACATCTAGTCATGCGGTTTGCCTGTTTCATTTGTCTTGAATGTATGTTTCAGTGGCTTCTTGTTACCTCACAAGTCAATGATAAGTAAATAGGCCTCTTTTATCTAGATTGGATTTAAACAGCACAGTATGGCATTTCCCTGTGACATAGCAGTTGAAAAGATGGTGCCTACCTAAAATATTTTACAAGTGATGGGTAAATCAGATGGAGAAGTAAAAAGAGACCACAAGCTGAAGTGATGCTTCCAGCCACAGTGTTGGGCAGAGGTCTCTGCCCAGCTGCAGCCTGACCACTGTCAAGTTTTGCTGCTGGCGCTGCAATAGAGAGAGGTTTTAAGAAGGGATTAACCACCAGAGCATCTTTCTTCTGCATCCTTTTGTGCTTTTGTGCTTTCTCTGCTGGCTCAAAACCAGCAGGTAAGTAGCCTGCATTATTGTCAGAGTTTTTCTTGCTGTTACTGATGATCTGCTGCAGCACAACGGGAGCAGGTGGAGCCTTGCAGAGTATAGGTCCAAAGACACAAAACTAGGAAAATCAATGTTTGCTAATGGAGAAAAGAAAATCATCTGCACTGAAAGGAACTGACTCATGGAATGGGGTCTGTGTTTCCTGCCTTGGCTCCTGTAGGCAATCACCTATGTTTAAAAAGAAGGAAAGAAAGAGGATGGTAAAATGCTGCTCCATGAATTAGGGTAAGTACTCTGCCCATTCTGGGATGTTTCAGCTTCACCTGCAGAGTCTGCTTAAGTCAAAGCAGTTTGTGTGATCTATTTTCATTGTATATCCAAATAGCTGAAGGTTACCTTTTGTGTCCTTCTCAGGTGTGCAATGGCAATGAGCTAACCCGTGTCTAAAGAAGCACCAAGGGGAAGAGGTAAAATACTATTCCTAATTTGTGGCAATGGAGAAAAAAGGTCCTTTCTTTCTCTTTTATTATTGTCAATGCATGGAGCTCACGTGAATGGACTACTCAGGATGGGGTGGCTAGTTCTTATTCAGAAGTGTGCACTATACGGGATTATTGATTTCTTCTCTGCTTGGAGATAAAAACCAGAATAAGCAGGAAGCAGTTTTCACACTTGACCTCATGCATGTTCAGCCCTGAATTGTTTCCAAGCATTTTCTTCTGCATCCATTTTCAACCTTTAGATGCTGCTGTCTTTATGCACTCAGCAAGGGCACTCCACGCACAGTTATCTCCTCCTAACCAGCAGTTAATTGGGCTTTCCAAAATGCATCACATTCAACCCCAAATTATTAAATCAATGGCATTTTTTGAAGAAATCATTAATCATTTTACTTCTGCTTGTCTACTTGATTTTTTTCTGGTTTTCTACACCCCCATGCATGTTATAATAAGCAGCCGTTTTGAATTATGCCTATTATTTCATCTTCTGTTATTGAAATAGGAGTAATGATGGTGCTGACATAGTTCTGGAAGAAGAAAATTATTAATTAGAGCATACATCAATAATCACTTGTCTTTCTCTTAATGAAATGTAGTAGTAAAGGTTTTAGCAACTCTAGAAATAAAAGCCTGTTGAAAAAATAACAGTCTCCATTTATTGAGAAGAACACTTACATTACACATTTATTTTAAAACATACAGTGTTCTTACTTGCTCTTCAATTTCAAAATCAGTTCTTTTATATAAAAGCAATTTTCCTTTCTCACATAGTTGATATACAACTGTGTGTTATATAGTATAGGAAAGGATACAGAATTGCTGCTGTAATTGGAGAGTTTGTTTCAAATACCTCTTCTTGTTTTGATTTGGGGGTTTTGTAGGGTCCCATTATTATTTGTTCACAGTATCAAATGAACACATGTGACATACACAATCCCTCAGGACGTCAAACCACATATTTCTTGAATTATATTCAAATGTGGGTATATGATAATTTGTCGCCCACCACTGCTCACCTTCATGTTTAGAAGCTCTCAGTCAACCAGCCCTGGTTGAGGTGCAGCAGTAACCAGCTTATCCTGCCAGGAAAGGATTTATAATTCAAGGTCAATATAACTGGAAGCAATTCTGAAGTGCTTTGCCATCATCCTTTCCACTTGCAGCAAAAATATTTTAAATGCCAAGATGGAAATGTAAAAGTGCAAAATCATTTAAAAAGAGAAAAATATGTAATTGATAAACTTTACAAACATAAGTACACATGATGTGGGGATTAGTATGTGCTTTTAATGTCAAACCTCATTTTGTGTTCTAAGATACAAAAAAAAGTTAAGGAACAATGGCAACATTTTTTGATGACTTCCTTTTGGCCTCGCACTATTTTTAATGAGCATTTTTCCTGGGTTGATACTTTAACTCCTCAATTATTTTAATCCAGCTGGCCCTCTCACTAGCAGGTGTTTACAAAAGAAAGATGGATTTGCTGCAGATAAAGAAGCTAGTGTTTTAGGCAAGTAAATAATTCCATCTAGTTCCTATTGGGTTTTTGTTGGTGTCATATTTCCATGAGCAACAGGACATTTTTAAAATATAAAGCAGCAATTGAATTGTCACAGTACGGGTGGCATTTCAGTTCTGCACCACTTCCTCAGTAGACCAGAAGATAAAAGGTTGAAATATTAAGGGACATGGATCCAGGCATGCTTCATCTGTTAGCATCCCAGCATGGCACCAGAAACAGGCTTCTGAGAAAGAAACATTAAATTGAAGTTCCCAGGGATGTTAACCCTTGTGTCACTGTTCTTTACCTTCATCCTGCATGTTCCTTTCCTCAGAAAATGGGAGTAATGCCATTGTGGGAGCAAACACCAGGCATTTCGAATTAAGTTGGCAAATTTGCATTGAAAAGTGTGAGTTGACTGATAAGGACCTCCTTGCCTCACCAAAGGTTAATATTCACTGGGACTCCTCACAGAATCTCAACTTTGCAACCAAACCCTTGCACGTCCAAGCTTTTTGATGTCATCTTTCTTTTTCTATTATTTTTACTTTTCCCCTGTGGCTTCTGTCACACCTGGAACCCCAGATTTTCTCTATATCCCCTCACCAGCTCTCTCCCTGTTGGATTTCCTCTGGAATTGCGGGACATCTCCTCACTCATATCTCTGACTTCACCTTACCGTAGCAAAGACAAAACTGTGTCCAGCTTTATGTCTTTTACTTCCAATACCCTTTTCCTTTTCTGAACAGCTTTCTTGGCTGAGGTGCCTGACCTGTGACTTTATCCCAAGAGGTATTTGAAATTTGCTTACAACACATGATTGAGAGGAACGAAAATATTTGCCAGTTTGCTTGGGAGTACATGGAGCCTGAAGCCAGCCCATGCAGTGAAACTGATCCCCTCTGTGTGGCCTGGCATTGCCCAAAATCCTGACACTTGTAATTTTGCTAATGGAAAGGCAGCCCAGCTTATTTAGCTCATCACCTGTACCTCCCTTGTGTAAGGATATAATGTTGTTTCTGAGAAGGTCCTATTTGCATTCCAATAAGAATTAGCCTCTTCTTGAAAGCTAGAGTGAAGTCCTGTTTCTAAATGTTTCAAGATAGGAGTGAGGAAATTAAATGGAACAGAAATGTAATGTGAATATAGCCTTTCAACTTCTTGAGAATCTTTAGTAAAATGCAAAATGCTTTTTGAAAAGGTCATGTAGTAGAAACTATCAGTTTTAATAAGGCATTCCTCTCCTCTATTGAGGCAAAAGTGTCCATATGCAGCAACCTCTGACCAGAAGTAGACAAAGCAAAAACCTCTGGTGTATTTAAATGCTATTGGAAATCATGAGAAAACACACTCTCATGGACTAGGCAATTTACCGCTTAAATAAGATCGTGTAAAGGGAAGGTCACACTCAGCCTCAGTAAGGTTGAATGACAAGAATGAAAAAGAAACTGAATTCTGTGGACTGAATTTTCAGAGCAGTGCCTGAGCAACAGTTTTATAAGACTCCATGCTTTGCATGCACAGAAAACATTCATCTGAGCAGCACAGAGCAAATCACCTGCAATCTGAATTTCTGAGCTTCTATTTGCAATGGTGATCAGGTACCTGCACAAAACTCATCGTCAATTCAGTGGTCCCTGGAGAGTCCTGTTAATTAGAAAAGCCTGGTCTCAGTCAGTAACAGCAGAGGTCATGGCTCCTATGCAGACTGCCCCACCAGACTCTGCAAGGTTTAATTGATGAGTTTACACAGGCTCGACTGATTTTTGCCCATAACATTTAACTTGTTTGTCCTTCTCCCAGCCTATTTATTAACAGGTCCTTGTACAATAAATATAGCTGTCCCTTCTCTTTGAAGTTTGGCTTTCCTTACTCCACGCATTTGCAAAAAGCATTTAACTACTGCAAGTATAAATTAAAGATAAAACCAGGTTTTCTTGACTCACTCTTGTTATTTGTGCAAAGACACCTCATATGAATAAAATGATGCCACTCCAACCTAATGAATTACTGAATCCCTCAATATGTTTCTATTATTTATTGACAAATCTTAAAACGTCATTTCAATATGAAGAAGAATGTGTGGATTGATCAAGTTATTTTTCTCTGCCTGCAAACATGGTTATTCAGCTCCATGGTGCTCCAAATAATACATAAACCCTCACTACATAATTGCCAATAGTGTCAATAATAGAGCTAATTACATCTTTTGCCAGAGTTATTGTGCTCTTTGAGCACCTTCTTGCACCTACTGCCAGTGCTGTCAGTGAAGATGGAAGAATGAGAACACATTTCCTCAGTAAGACAGCAAAGGAATGAGGAAGGGTTATCTGAGAAACAAATAGCTTGGATATTAAAAAAATGGCTTTTTCTTTGGGCTGCTGAGGTGAACCAGATATGACTCCTTTTCAACAGACAAGACAAGACTTCTGTAAATTTCAGGGAGTCCAGAGTTTCACCTCAGGAATAGAAACTCACTATAAGAAAAAAGAAAATCCAGAGGATTTTAAAAAGTGGGTAGCATACAGAATGCAGTTAATAACATCAGAACAAAAAATACAACTGCCTCTCTGTATTATTTAAAGAGAGATTCAACTTGTGTTATTCTCATTGTTTTATTCCACAACTCTCCAATGAAAATAATTTTTGAAAGGAGGTCATGTCCTTGGAGTCCTTGTCAGACACAGACCCAACTCCTGTTGCATAGCCCTAGTTAATGTTTTAAGGTGATTGCTTCATCTCTTACAAAATGAAGTATTACGGCCATTTTAGTCTTTCTGTCTATTTTTAAAGACTTTGTTTTACAAACTGAGTGTGGGATCCCTGCAGACATAATGAACAAAATTCATTCTCAAGATTACATATTACAGTCATCATCTAGCTGTCATCTTGTTGGCTATTTTGTATGTTCAGTCACTATTTTCTTTCTCTAATTTCTTGGATGAGGCATTTTTCAGTGTACAAGACAAGCAAAACCATCAACTTTTCCCCTGGCTAATGGGTAGAAATACTAGCCAGACACAGCAAGCTTCTGATTTTAAGGAACCAAAAACATCCTGTTTCTTCTCAACTGTGCTGTTATTGTACTCTGGTTAAAAGTGGACAAAATAGTATTAACAAGGCTAAGAAAGGGCTGGAAAATGCTTACAGCAACTGCCTTCTTCCAAATATTTTACAAAAAATAAAGGGAGACAGAAAGATAGTGACAGCTCCTTCTTTCAACGTTCAATGAGTCTCACTTCCAGCCTTTGCAGTATTTCTGATGGGTGCCCAAGAGGTTTCTGCAGCATCTCTGAACACCAAAGGCTTGCATTTGTTGGCTGCATGGCATGAGCAGGGCTCAGACTCACCCAGAGTCCTCTAAGACATCATTTCTAAAGAAGTTTATCTCTGAATAGAATTTTTTTTTTAATTCTGCAGTGGAAATCTATGTTCTCTGACACTCTTGAAGTGACAATTTTAAAAAACAGTTCTTGCCTGTTATGAGATTTCTGTTTCCCTGTGATTATTTCTGAGATCCTATGTAACTGTACAATTAATCCAATTAACTAATCTTTTTCACAATAGCCTTATCGCATGGCTCTGTGTTGGTGGGTGGGCAGCTGTTGCCACAGACTGCTGGGGTAGGTCTCAGAATTACAGCAGAGGAAGAGAATTATATTCATGCATCATTCACTTCTACCCTGGGGTATAATAAATAAGAGTTCTTGTGATAACCACTAGCCTGGCTCAGCCAGAAGAATAGAACATGTAAAACCCTCACAATTCTGTTGTGCACCTAAGAGGTGGTAGGAATTGCTGCTAGTTCCTCAGTTAACAAGGATCTAAACTCAATCCTTGGCATTAATTTTTCTCTGTCCTTTGCAGTATTTTTTTTAATCACTGACTTCATGCTGAGCCCTTTTCTTTTGCTTTTTTCACAGGTATACTTAACTTCTTGAATTCCAGTTTGGTCAGGGCAGATTTCTGTTTTACAAGGCAGAGTGAAACCTCCCTGTCTGTGTTCTGGGAAGACTAGACTAGGACGTTTTCCTCATGAAATATAACGACCTTCAGAGCTACACTGGGGGAGACATAGCTTCTTTCAGTGGCACTAGGAAGACACGAACGTGCCTAAATTTAGTATCCCAGGACTCTCTGGAGTGGAGGAATCCCTCAAATATCAGGAGGGGATGTTCAGGCAGCACATGGAGGACACCAGACATGTCTGCTGGGTAAAAGCAGCACAGCCAGGCCAAATATGCCCCAATGATCTCAGCAAACAGTAGAACCTCAAGCCTTCACCTCAGTTTGATTGCCCACACCAAGCATCTAACACTGTTTCACACACCAGCAGGCACTGGATGCCAGCCTGTGGGGCTGGCAGGAGCACAGCTATGTGAGCCTTAGGGAAAAACAGGGAAGATCTGGACAGAGACCCACATCAGCAAAAGCAAAACAAAAAACTTTAGTGTTTTAAAATACATGCTTTCTTCCGTGAGTTTTCCATTTTCCCTTTTTAACTGTGATCTTCAAGCTTAGAGTTTTCCATCTCTCAACTACCTGAGACTAATCCGCAGATTCTTATGCTGGAGTCTAAAATCACTATTTGGTACTTTAGAAAATGGCATTAGCATTTATTAGCATGCATTAGCCTTAATAAAAAGCTACAATATATTTGCTGTTTTGTTCCTTCAGACATGATCCACTGGTCTGAAACAATTTTTGAAACTCCCATAGCAAAACTATAATACAAAGGTCACACTGTAGCAAGCAAATTAGAAGCATGGTTGTATTTTTACATAAAATGCATATGCAAAGAGGCAGATATCCATCTTGCCATTGAAAACCCATAATTTGATGTTCTTCTCTAATAATTCATTCGGGAATTTAGAAAGTGTGCAATACAGATTTCAAAATACATCACTGAACTGAAAGAAAACCCTGACATACAAAGACAAAAAGTAATAATCTGGAAACTGAGCCAAAAAAATCCCCAGCCATTGTTTATGCAATCATTGCCTTTTTTATTTCCTTACACAAAGGAGAATGTCTCATTTTTGTTTGTACAGATGTAGCATCTTGTAGTACAAATACCACTGGATGAAATACCTATGTGAGATTTAAATTGCATATGTTTGCACCTTATAACAACCAAACACGGATTCTGTTCACGGCTTAAGACAGTTCAAGGTGTGAGCTGCATTTCTGAGTCCCAAATAAACTCCATGGAAATCTGGACAACACGTTAGAAATCTATTCATTTTTCCTTGTTCTGTTCCCTGGTTTCATGGGAGATGCTCTGGGGCATCCCAACTACCTCCACATTATGACCTCAAAATATGAGCATCACATCAGCTCTCTCAGTCCAGCTCAGGTGCCTCAGCTGCTTCAGGGCATCAGAGATATGTGGGACATCTGTGTTTAGAATACCTTAACAGACCACTCCTTAAGTGGTGTGTGGAGAGGGATTCATCAGGCACCCACCCATCACCTGACCAATTTCAGATCCCATAATGGGCTGGGCTGCTCATCAGTATCACAGATAGGTACACGGGGTGGGCAGGCAACACTCAAACTTATGGAAGACTGCTCCTTCTGAAAGAGACTCCGGAGACTGACTATCCTAAAATGACTCTACAGCTCTGTGTTTATCCAAGGCAATTCCCTCAGAATTCTCCAAGGCCTGTAACGGAGGCTTGACACACAGTACATAAGCAGACACAGAAGCACAGACACTTCAATTTATTGAATTTAACCTCCCTGGTCAACTCTCCAAAAACAGTAAAATAAGTTTTTTAAAAGTCATATTAAATAGTCTTTTGTGTTCATTTAAAAACTTAATAAAAAACAGATATTTTTCAAGTTGTTGCTCACAGGAAGCCAGAAAAATCTCACAGATTTGCCATGCCTTAAACACAGAATTATCCTCTCTACTTTAAAGACCTGAATCTAGACAATGAGAAATGCCCACAGTCTTCCTGTTCAGTGTGCAAAGCTAAGACAGATAAAGTGGAGCAGGACATCTTCCTTACCCAGGGCTTCTCTTAATCAGAAAGAAGAAAAAGAATCATCATTCCTCAAAAAAACATGTTCAAAAAGGGAACTAAAGAGCAGCCTGAGCAATCCACAAGGGAAAAGGGAAAAGGGAAAAGGGAAAAGGGAAAAGGGAAAAGGGAAAAGGGAAAAGGGAAAAGGGAAAAGGGAAAAGGGAAAAGGGAAAAGGGAAAAGGGAAACGGAACGGAAGGGAAGGCAAGGCAAGGCAAAAGGCAAGGAGAAATATCAAGACTTTAATTTCACAAAAGAATCCTCATGATAATGACACATCCAGAATAATAGCTCATAAAAGATAAGGAGATAAAAAAGATTTTTATTACTTATGGTTTTTTTTTCTTCTTTTAAAGCTTCTAGCTTCTAACTCACGATCACTTACAGGAGTGTGATTTGTAAATTCTGAACATTTGGGGTCAGCTATGTTAAAATACATATGGAACAACAATAACGAAGGATGATCAGAACAGTATAATGTGTCTTCAGGTTTTACATCTGATGAATCTTCCTCAAAGACAAAAGCATTAAAGAGAACATCACTGGTAGTAAAAAGCTGAGCATTTGGATGCCTGCCATGCCCAATTCCCCATTGACACTGAAGTGCCTGAGATAAAGAAGAACAGTACCTCACAAGACTTGCTTTAGTTCTCTTTCACTGCATGTAAATGTTTCTCTTTCCTCCTATGGCAACCACTTAAAAAGCTGAGTGGTTATTTCACCCAAGTGTTTCAAATACGTAAGGTTGAGAAGTTATTATAAATACATCCTGTTTCATAGAATCATGGAATCACAGAATGATTTGGGTTGGAAGGGACCTTAAAGATCATCCAGTTCCAACTCCCCTGCCATGGGCAGGGACACCTTCCATTAGAGCAGGTTGTTCAAAGCCCCATCCAACCTGGCCTTGAACACTCCCAGGCATGGGGTGTATACAATTCCTTTGGGGAGGTTTCCCCTACTTAATGATGAAATGGACGTGCAATTCCTGCTCATTAATATGTAAAGTCCCATCTTCCTCTCTTAAAGATTAATAAATGGCAATATAATTTGATCTAATGACTTCTTTCTGACCAAAGGGACATGGAGGCAGATTTTCCAGGCACTGGATTCAGAACATCAGAATATGACTCTGCCACCCTGGAGAACATAAATGTTCCTGCAAGGGCTTGACATGTTCTCAGTGATGATATGAGGTGTTAGGTGGTGTCAGCTCATCCACCAAAGAGCAAAACAGGGAATAGCAGCTACTGAGGACAGCTGTAATTTCAGAGTTCTGTAGAATAAGAAGCCATCATGCTCACTCATTTCGTCCCTCCTTAACAACAGAACTGACAGGCAGGATCAGACCAATTTTCCACAAAGCCCAGAGCCCTGAGTTCGTCTCCTAGTCACACCTGGAAAAAGCTTCACTTTTACACAGGAGGGAGGAGAAGTTCATGCCTTGAAGCTGCCAGTCCAGAAACAACAGAATGTTCCTGAACCCATGTGTTTCCCCCGAGGGGGTATGTGGATCAAATGGACTCCCTCACAAAAGAAGATATTCTGAACTGATCCATTACCTGTCTTCCTACTCTGGGAGGCTGAGCATTTGCTACTGATAACTTCAGCAGTTATCCAAGTTACTTGGATGAGTAACTTGTTCAGGTAATTGACCAGTCTACGCTATCAAAATTTAAGGACCATTGCTTAAAGGTATTTTATATTTTTAAATGACTTTCCAGTGATTGCTTTCATTTGAAAGTAAATAGCAGCTGTTTAGAGCAGAAAGTTTTTACTCACACAAAACAATAAGTGCCTATTTCCAGGGGATGCAGTATTCTATGAGCCAATCACTAGTACAAAATGACCCAAAAATTAACTGTTGCCTAGGTAGCAATGATCTGATTGCACGTGTAGTACAAAAAACAGGACACCCATAGACACTGTATAAAGATATGTCTTTGAAAATACGTTTTCTAAAAATTAAAACAACTGTTGGCATAGCTCATAATTTTAATTGTGGTTCCAAAATGCTCTAAAATTAAAGTTTTCAGAAATCTGGGCAAGAAACCCCTTGCTTTGAAAAAAAGGTTAAGCACTGATATTTAATAAAAAAAATTAAACAAATCAATGGTTAAAGATTGGATGCCTAAAGAGTGGACTAAAGCAAATGTCACAAATATGGATAAGGAAAACAGTCAGGACTGATAAAGGCACTAAAAGCCACTCAAAATCGAAGAAAACAAGCACCCTTTCAAATAACATAGATGCAAACGGCAAAAAGGGAAAGCAATGGTATAAAAATATTCATTTCCTATCTTATTCTACATTTAAAATCAGACAAGAAGAGGCTTCCAGCCTATTTGATGCTGATGGAGAATGCTGCTATTCACATCAAAAAGGGTGGTGGGGAAGTATTTCATAAATACATTTATGTTTCACAAAGACAGATAATCTATATCTGAAAAGGAAGTAGGGAAGAACCTTCCTGAAATTATGATTTCATTTTGGACTGATATTGGAAAGTAGTGACATTTGCAGTCGCAGCTCAGAATATCAAAATGCAAGTCTAAGAGGTATACAGATATCCTGGAAAATTCTGATAGTACTTCAAGGACTTGGTAAAACTAGGGAAACTCCTGAGTGCAACCAGTGCAATTACAACTGTTAAGTGAGTGCAGGGGGTTTACAAGCTGGTTTGACTGATATGAAATCAGAAGACAACAAACTAAAACCCAAAATTAAGACATGGCTAACAGTGGGCTCTGACAATAAGTATTTAAAGGCTGAGAAGGAGATGTAAAATTGCTCAAAACATGAGTAAAAACTAAGAAAAATTTTCTATACCTACCTATCACATATTCTAAGACGTGAGGAGTTTTTGATTTATCAGTGCTTTCCAAGTTGACCAAAAGTGCTAAATCCTTAGTTTAGAATAAACTTATGGTTTAACAACCTACAAAACTCCACTCCATCCATGGAGATAGATTAGGAATAGAGATTGGAGTTGTAGGAAACTGTGACATTGAGACAAGACATCCTCATACCTATGTCAGAAAGAAGATGTCCTTGCCAGGTATTCTAAGAGCTGTCTGACATGGGAGACCCCTGAGAGGCGGACCATGGTGGATATGTGCATTTTACCATATAACAAGCAATGAAAAACATTTCCATGTGGAGATACATATGTTTGGGTGCAGCATCCATGCAAGGTGGTTCTATATCAGAATTGTGTCATGCCCTTCTCAATAGTTTCTCCTAAAATCTTCACAGCCCCAGATATTGAGGCAGGTCAGAAAGGATAATAAGGTCCAAGAGAGGAATTGTGAAGATATTGAATGATTCAAGGGTCTGCAAGCCAACATAAAGAACTTTAGTGAGAAAATGTAGTGTTGAAGTGGGGCTCTGAATTTTGTCTGTGAGGTGCTGGTTTAAATTACACTGCAGTGTGTTTTGACTGTAAGGCATTGCTTCTGACGGACTTCTCACTCCAGAGATCCAAAGCGGGTGGTTTGCCTCAACTCAGCTCCCAATAAGAGTGCAATCAGTCTCCGAACTCCACGGCTCCTACCACCACAAATTGCAGACTCCATCAGGAGAACAACAATTTATCTGTCACAGGAAAGTGGCATCTTACTGCTAAAGGCAGGCTTGTCAGATCAGCACTGAAAAACCTGTCCTTCTGCTCCCTGTGCTGCACCTGCTCTGTGGATAATGAGAGCACTTCAGGCTCCAGGACTGTCAGACTGACATCTTTGACAAGGTCTAAGTCCTGTGGCAGTGAGAGAATTGTCTGGGTTTGGACTTTTTTTGGGGTTTTTTTGGGTTTTTTTGTTTTTTTTTTTTTGTTTTGTTTTGTTTTTTTGTTGTTGTTGTTTTTTGGGGGGTTTTTTTGGTTTTGTTTTTTTTAAGGAAACATTTATGGCTACAGTTGACTGCTCAGCCCCACAAATAGTACATTGTCCTTACCTGTAATCCAGTATTCTGCTCCTCAGGGATGACACAGACTGCCTGGGGTGCACTTCTACATGTGCTGGCTGTTTTGCTGACTTCCTCTCAGCATTAAAACCTTTTTTCTCAGCCAGTGCAACAGATTTTGCCACAGAAATGACAAATGTCACCTTGTGCTGTTGATGTCTGGTCAGCACATCACCACAAAGGTTTTCTCCCTGAACCCATGACTTTGCCATTTCACTCTGTCCACACAACCTTTCAGCAGCTCTGCTGTGTCAGCCGGAGGTCATATGTGCCTTCCTCCTCCGCAGCCCCCTCTTCCTCCTCCCTCACTCACTCACCACAAGCAGGTCCTGGGGAAATGCTTGTCCTGCTGCCTCTCATGCATCCCAACATTTTTGCTGTCTGTTTAAGGTCTCTTGTCTGTGCATATTAAAATTGCAGGTTTTGAGGAAAGGGACCATCTCTTTGTTCTGTATTTGTGTAACACACAGTGACAGAGAAATGCCTCCTGTTTCTAGCAGCTTTGGTAATACAAATTAAATAAGAGTAGTTACATGGCTGCCTAATTACCTTGCTGTCTTCTCTGGGTCGGCAGCAATTTCAACCAGCTGAATTTTGTAACAATGGAGTTAAGAGTGGGCACCATACTAAGTCTTTTTTTTTGCCCTCTGTTGATTGAGAGCTTCTGGGCATGGGTCCTTAAAGAGCAAATGGCACTGTGAAGTCAAAAACTAGAATTGTCTGCTCCTTCTGCAGGTTCTTAGAGTGATCGAGGGATGTTTCTCTTCCCATTCTTTGATTTATTTTTCCCAGAAGAGTGTCAGCCTCATTTTCCTGCTGCAGCCCTCTAGAAAGAGGCTCTGGGCTCTCCCCCTTCAGTCTCCCACTGGGGTAGGCAACTCCTGCTGGTGCCACCAGCCGTGTCCTAGGCAAAGGCCACTCATGCATTGCACTTCTAGCACTGGCTGCCCTGGCTGCTAGAGCTATTAGATGTTCTGCCACATTACACTTATAAAAATGTGCAACTTTGCTTTGATCTTGGCAGCCTGAGACAGTGATTTAAATGCCTCCTACCTCCTTTCCTGAGTCAACGCTTCAGCATCACTGCTAAGAAGCACAGCTGGCTGACAGCTCTTTGGGAGTCAGCCTCCTGAAACAAGTCCCAGAGAGAGGGAAGTATGGCATCATGCCCTGCTTGCTTTTAAGAGCTGAAACACACAGGATCTCAAATGACTATTTCTGCAAAATTTTCCGTTTATAAATTATCAATGTTCTGAATATGGTAGGAGTCCTTGATGCTGTTCTTACCCAAACAGTTACCTCCCAACCAGGACCAGCTCTCCTGTGCTGTTTGCTGGATTTTTTTGTGTGGTAGGAATTTGGGTTCAGGTACTCTCCTCTTATAATGTGGATGAGGGGATCTGTGGTTGTTCCTGGGTCAGCCCTCCTGAATGAGTTTCTCTCTTCAAGGAGCTCAACAGCTCCCCAGAGGAGAAGCCTGCACCAGTACTGAAAAAAAACATCAATGGCCATTCAGCTCAAAGTTCTCATGTAAACCAGACTGCCTTTTCAAAGGCACATTCAACCTTCATTTTTATTGCTCCTTGCTGAAGCTGAAGTAAAAGAGTCCATGAATCAGCAGACTGATTGCCTTTTGTATTAGCTGAGGATGTTTAGTATGAGTGCATAACTAAGTAAATATTGAGATTAGTGCTCTCAGGAGTAGGTACTTTCAGCAAATGTTTTGGATAGAACTTGCATGTGAATTGATGGCAAGCAAGGTATATTAAAGAAGCATATGTAATATGAAGTAGACTGCAGTTTAAGAAGTTATTTTAAGTAAGAATCAAGACCAAAATAAGCTAAGTGGCTACAAAATAATCAATAAAAAGCTGTTTCTTTTCTTCCTCAGATGAAATTAATGGGAACTTGAGATATTAAGATAAAATTTCAGTTGGACCTGACCTCTCAAATACCTTTGATAATGAGACCCCTGTTCCTGCGGAAAATTCCTAAGGAGCTGTGTTTCTTTCATTTGCCATTGTCTGTTGTCGTTTTTAAACAAAAGTTTATTTAGCCCAGTCTGTTGTTTCCGATGAGATTTGAGAAATTACACTAAAATCACTACACAGTTGATGTGGAGGCCGATGCACAGTGCTAGGCAGCAGCAGTACTGAGCAGCTGCATGGACAGCTTCTCCCACAGACTCAGAATACAGATGTAGAAAAGGCCATCCTTGAACCTTCAGCTGGGAACTTGGCCTGCCAAAGAAAATGTCCATATGTAATGACAGATATGAAAATTAACAGGGGCCTTGGCCCAGTGGCTTCCTTGTGGCATGGTGAAATCTCTGATGAAACCAGACATACTAAATATTATTTCCATTTTGCAATGCAATGAGCTTTGCCATGGGGAACCCAGGTTGCGATACTAGCTTTTCAGTTTTAGGTAAAATTTACATTCTTAGAAATATAGGAGTTCTGCCACACAGAACTAAACCAAAATCCAGTTTCATCCATTGGCTTGTCCCTGACAATAGCCAGGAAGCAATACATCCCTAGGAGGTGTAAGTGCAGCATAACATCTCCTACTAAGTCAGCAGGACCCCTTTCTTGCACAAGCAGCCATTTAGTGCCTGACAAGGCTTGCTAGGTACCTTTTCCAGGGAGCCTTCTCTGAATTGCAGCAATTTACCTGACTAGACTTTTCATTATGTAGTAAGTTTGCCATGCATATGTTTGCTGTGCACTTTTTAAAAGCTACAGCTTTTTTTTTTTTTTTACAGCTACAGCTCATAATTTGACAAGGCTTTTAGCTTGGTCAAATGAAACCAATTCCCCACAAAATAAGCGTAGTTGCTTCTTTTCAGCAAATGCTGTTTCCCTGCCAAATCCCAGTCACAGCCTCAAGCCTTTTCACTCATCTCATATAATTTCATATACAGCCATTTAAAACTTGGGCTCTTTTTAAATCACACTGAACTTAAAAATGCCTCATCAATTTTGCCTGTCTCTCTCGCTCCACCCCCTTAGGGCAGAAAAGAAATATTTGAGTCATTTTTACTTTTTCCTACCTGATTCTGCAAAAGAACACTTGCATAAGTCCTTATCAATGCTCCACTGGGCTCTTAAAGGGGGTTTCTAGAAATAGAAGCATTTGAAAATTTTCAGTAACCAAAAAACAAGGTCAAAATTAAGTCTTCAGTAACTTTAACAAATGGGGTTAACACCTCTCTCTTAGTTGATGGAATGACACAGAGATGTAGATTGAAAGGTAGACAAGTAAATGGTCAAATGTGATGTGTTGTGGTTGGTTTTTATGCCTTAATGAAGATAAATCAATGCACCCTTTCTGCAAGATGACTACCTACCGTGGGAGATTCATCTGTTACTGTGCACTGCTAGTCTATGATTCTGATTCTTGTTATTGCAAGCTTGATTTGCTGAAAATAAAGGTGTGTTGAAAGCCAGGAAAATTAGACTTATTTTTATTATAGCATTTAATCAAATTGACTGACAGAACTATGAAAGCTTTGAAATGAAGACTGTAGGGACACATTAACATAGGATAACGTGCATAAATTTTTCTGTAAATCTTCATTGCATATGGCTATTTTTTGAAGATCAGAAAAATAAATGATCTGTGACCCATTACATAGCAAATTGATTCCACCTAATTCTTTGTCAAAAAGCCATCCCAAAGAGAGATTGAGCCAGTAGTGTCTGGACCATAGCCTTTTAGAGCTTATCAAGACCATGTTTAAACACAGTGACTATTCATCATTTTTAAGGCAGAACAGTGAATCAGGTAATATCATCTTCATTTGAGTAAAACTCCCAGTCTCTTTAACCTAAGATTACTTAAAAAAATTTGCCAAATGTAGCCCTTGGACAAAACAACCTACCAAACCCAGAAAAGTTACAGAGCATAAGTATGTGAGTCATATAGCATAAGAACTGCTGTTCTTAAGTGCTTAATGGCTTTTTGCCACCAAGTAGATATTTTGCAGTACACACTAGTGGGGGAGAACACTCTGATCATGCTGATTAAAATGCAAAATTCTTGTACACAGGCCGATTTTGGTCGAGCCAAGTCTTGTGGTCATGAAGGCTCTGAGCCATTGTGCATTGTGCATTGAGCAGCTGCAGATCTGAATAGATTGTTTCTGTATCCTTACTGCATAATTCAAATCAATTTAACTTAGGAGCTTGTATTGACTCTCAGAAAAGGCAAAATCCAAAAGAAGCACACCACCATCTTTGGGAACAAAAAATGGTTCCTCCCATTACACAAGATTTTCCTTAAGAAAAACTTAATCTAAAAGAAATACATTCTGATATTTTGTCCATAGCAGAAGCTGGCTGAAAACTTCTCTCAAGAATGGCAAAGACTGGGACAGTCTAACTGGTAGGTAAACCAAACACCTGTGCAGGAAATCTGTTGCATATGTCTGGCTTTCCTGTCCAAGTTCAAAGGACTGCTCCACCCACCACAACGTTTTTGGTAAGAGAGTAGCTGGATGAAAAGTAAGCAAAAGTTTGCTACTACTGAAGTTGCTTTGAAGCTGTTGAGGAACCTTGAACCTGAAGATTATGCAGTGTGAGGTACTAAGTACAATTCTTTATAGCAGACTTTATGGTCAACTACAGCTGTCTAGTCAGAGAATTCAACCAGTGGGAACCTTTGATTAAAGAAGATGGATGTACATTGAGAAAATCCTTGCAATCAAATGCCAACAAGTTGTATATGATCCTGTGCTGGTTTGGGCTGGAATAGAGTTAATTTTCTTCGCGGTAGCTGGCATGGGACTGTTTTGGTTTTGTGCTGCAAACAGTGTTGATAACTCAGGGATGCTTTAGTTGTTGCTGAGCAGCACTTGCACACTCAAGGCTTTCTCTGCCTCTCACCCTTCCAGTGATCAGGCTGGGGGTTCACAAGGAGTTGGGAGGGACACAGCCAGGATAAGAGACCACAGGAATATCTCAAACCATATGGCATCATACTCAGCATATAAAGCTGGGGCAAGTAAAAAGAAGAGGGGGGAATGTTTAGAATGATGCTTTGGGGTTTTTTCCTGGTTTTTTCCTGTTTTTTCCTTTCATTCCTGTCTTTCATTTCATTGAATGTGTGTGAACTTGAATTGCCTGGTATTTGTCTGAACATCTTCATTTCTTATTTGACTAAAAACATAGAGCTAGTGAAGATTTTAGGGAAAAAAAAACTAACTAACTAACAAAAAACCACAAATGTATTTTCAAACAATCATCCAGAATCTGGATCACTTTCTTCATCCAGTTTAGAGCATAAACATACATTTATCTCAGCTATCTGAACAAAATTCAGAAGAGGGGATTAGCTTGCCTCCAGAAGACAGGTATGTGCTCATGGGTTTGAGAGGAAGTACGAACATTTTAATCAGCTTTATCCCCAGAAAAATCATTGCATCCAAAGACTCGTTACTGTTAACACTTATAGCTAGTGTGATTAGTCTTTCTTAACCTTCAAGTGAACTTGTCACCAGAACAGAAGACAAAGAAAAGCAATGCTGAAGCTAGTTTTGTTTAAATTGCTGTTCTATTCCCAGAAAAGAATTGAGAAATGGATGTGTATTAATAATTATTCTGGAAGAAGTGGACAAAAGAAAACTTGCCTTTTTAATTATTAAGGGTTTTTTTAGCCATAGGTACATTTGGTCATGTCTTTTCAAGAATAGGACAATGCAGCCTGTTCTGTTTCCTCACCAAGAGGTAACCTGACATTCTTGATTATTAGGCATCAGTCAAACTGGCAAAGTGAGAGATAAGTTTATTTTTTTACTGCGTTTGCTGAGCCATGAAAAAGTGTCACAAAGGTATTTTAACCTCAGTTTCAGTGTGATTTTAGAGAAACTGAGCTGTCCATTTTGGAAACGAGTATGTATTGCTAATGCATTTTTTACAGCTAGGACAATGTTGCAGGTAATTAAGTCAAACAGTCACTTGTTGTACAATCTAATTGATAACATCCTTTTCACTATTGACTTAATCCTGTGCAGATAAGTTAAGAGGAAAGCCCAGCTGCAATATTAAGGCTCCAATTCACAGTGAACTTTTGGTAACCCTCAATGAATTCTAATTGAAATTTTCACATGTGTATTCCCCTCACACAGTAATTGCACTTTGTGCTGCTGTAGAGTTAACTCCAGCATTGTTTTTAAATGCTCATTTAGACTAATGTAGAGATAGCAATTATTTTAAATTCCTGACCCATTTCAGCCTGTTTTTCTGTGAAGGCAGTCTTGCATGACCAGTCTAGATGGGATTCAACCCACCTAACTTCAGGTATCCTGACACACATATCTGTCTTATAATTGGTCATCATTTCTGTGAAATCAGCCTACTTAGCAAAGGAGAAAATCCTGTCATTATAAAAGGCAAGATAAAGGCTTCTGCCAAAGTTCCTCCATTTGCAGGCCTCAGAAAAACCACACAGATGTAATTTAGCAAAAGCCCCAGGTGAGCAGGGGCAACTAGTCTCCCAGACTGGGCATCTGTCATGGATACAAGTCTTCAGTAACTAAGGTGAGAGTAAACTTAGCCTTGGAAGACTTAGCTTTACAATAGAAATGTTTGCAGCTGAATTAATTATTTGAGACTCCATTTTCATGGGGAAAAAAAAAAAAAGGAAATTGAGGACACTGCTTATCTATAACAAAAGGATGATTCAGTTTCTGGGCTCCCAGGTTACCTAGATGGTCTTACCTGAAGAGAGCACTGTTATTCAAAATTTTACAAAGTATTTGCAAGAGATTGTGGAAGTAAAGCATGAAGAGTAAATGAAAATATTAAGAGAAGAAGAGGAAGACAAAGCTCATGTAAAATAATAAATATTTCTATTTACTTCCAGAAAATAATATGAATGTTTGGAAACAAATACTGGATAAATTCCCAGGAAATGTATAGCAGCTGGTCATAGCTTCCCAAAAAACCTCTATTGCTATTAATGCTTTCTGGCAGACTGTAGTTTGGATGCTTTTCTGTACAAAAATTAAGCCAAGTATTGCAGTATGTCCATAACAAGTTATTATTTCTTTCTTTCCCAGTCAAAGAGGCAGAGTCATCTCACCCAGTTTATGTCCTCTAAGAATCATCTCCTATAGTTACAGGAAAGAGATAGGAGAATCCAAACTGATATTTGTCCTATGGAAGGAAGCTATGGAAGATTGTCTAGACCCATTTCAGGGAAGCACAGATGCTAGGCTGGGGACAGGAGGGGGCCTGGGGCCCATAATTTCAACATCATCACATCTCACATAGGCTGATTATGACTTTGCACTCTCAAAGCACTGTCCAAAGAAGGGATGAGCTGCCTTCTTCAGAGACACTTTCCTTCTACTGACTGCAAAAGGTGTTTAAATCTAAGCATTAAACCCATAGATGATGAAGATTAGTTGAAGAGATTGCATCCAGACTTAATCAGAAATGAAGATACCCTGAGAGAGACAACCAGTGCTCTCAGTATGTTTCACCAGGGAAGTTCACCTTTCCACAGGGAAGGACAAAATGAATGCTCCAAGGAGCATTTGTTTACCTGCTGTAAAGAATTAAGTTTCTTTTTCTTTTCTGTAATGGTGGTTTTCTTAGCAGCAGCATTCAGGGAAGGTCTGAAGTGATACTCAGCTCTCCAGGTCGACTGCAAATTTCCAGTCAACTAACATTGTACTTGTGGATTGCACACACACTAAAGTCTTACAAGTAAAATATGCCCATTCACTATACCATTTCCTTTTTCAATAATTATAATCTGATTAATACAGAGTTTGCTTCAGCCATCACTAGTTACAACTACAGAAGAATTTTTAGCATTAGATTTGGGCATGCAGACTGCAGAAATAATGTATTTCCATAAGATCTAGCTGGTGTTCTGTCATGGAAGTAAATCAGATCTGTAATTATATCTTTCATAAGAAATCTGACAACAATGACACAGTAATTTATACACCTTAAAAATTTCTGAAGCACCTTGCTCAGATGGAGCAAGATGGAGATTGGACGGAATCCTTTCAGATGGATTCTCAACCTCACTCATCCCCTTTTCTCAACTCCACCAACTTGGATTTTTTATATCTTGTTCACACTAGGGTAAGTGAAATCTAAGGGAACATTCGTTCATTTGGGGAGGGATGGGAATTCTTGTGAGGATCCTCCTTTTCTACAGTGTTCTACCATTCATAGACTAAACTACAGTATCACAAAGAGCATATTCACTGATTGAAAAATAAGATAATTATATACGGAGAAAAAGGAAATTGAGGAAATTAACAAACAGAATATGAAGCAGAGATTAGAGGCACGAATGTATACTCACAAAGGTGCTGAAATTTTGACATATCAGAGTGTTGCAGTGTCTGCTGCCAGTTACAACCGGAATCTGAATGAGGGAGAAAGGAAAGTATTCAGGAAAAAGCTTCATTCATGTTTGATTTGAGTTTTCTGAAAAGAAAATATGTTTAATATACAAATCTGACTAGTAGCTGCACAGATGCTGGCACCAGATCAAGTAACAAAGCCCTCAAAAACAGAGTAAAATAACAAAACAGCTTTCAATTTTCTGCCTGGAGATAAAAGAAAAGCAGACATGGATCTAAAGCAGGAGAGAGAAGAGTAACTACTTTTCTGTAAGGCTGCATGCATAGCCTTATGAAATGCCTTTTATAACTCTTAACAGTTACTGGCTCTCTCCCACCATTTCTGAAGGCTGAGACATTAATCACCAGCTGAACAATTGCCACTAATAATTCATTTGGCTGCATTCCAAATTATAGTGAGTAGCAAGACAGTCATGGAGTTGTATATATGAGAAGATAAAGGAATATTTTCTTAGTTACTAAGCAGTTCAGAAAATCCCTAAAGACACATTTTAAAACCAAAGCAAAGCAAAGCAATGCAGAGGAGGAATATAAGAAATGAAAATTCTCTGAAGAAAGGTCTTTTCCATACCCAGGTCAGTAACACCATTTGCAATGAAGCATGATCATGTTTCAAAGAGTTATTACAGGAGAAATATTCCAAAGTACATGGTATCTCAGGCTAATACTTTCCAATAGACTAACTATGATCAGACTTCTGGAATCAATACCAGTCACTCAGTTTTGAAACTTTCTTCTTTAGTCTACATATAGATTCAGGGATTAACATTTGGGCTGAAATCAATGAGAGAAACAAAAAACAGACCACAAAATTAAATTATTTTAATTTATAGTGTTCTAGAATGCAACATAAACCATTTCATGTGAAGATTCAAGTCAAATATGATCTGGGTCTATTCTGGATTTACAGTCAAGCCCTTCCCAAAAAAGAACACACAGTTCAAAAAATATGGGAAAAGCAGTGGAAGTCTGTAAGAATTCGAATGTATTCACAGAAGATCCACTCCTAAGCATTCTCATGTCAGTGGGAGACCCATTTCTCTAACCAAGAATGGTCATATTGTCTCAGCTAAGCTGTTTCTAACTTTTGTAAGATGTATTCCTAAGGAGTTTTTCCAGTAGTTGCCTAAGCTTAGGTACCTCAGCACCAAACTTTTAAAAATATAAGTGGGTAAAGTGAATTAAGACAAGTAATAGTCTTACCAAGACTTCAAGTGACAATATCCATATATTTTACAAATCGATATATAAAGCTTTTATGCTGTCTTTGGCTGAAGTAATAAGCCACAGAACTCACACAAGTTCGGGATCTTTTGACAGTTAATTTATAAGTGACAGCTCAAAACAATCAGCTAAGACTTCAGGTCCCTAAGCGCCAAAAAGTAATTCGCTTGTACCTACCTGAGTTTGTTTGCTGTTAAAAACAAGCTGAACTGTTTTATATACCTTGTAGAACATTACCCTTTCAACACTGTGCAAATGAGCTTTCTTTGAAGACTTGCATAAGCCTATTGTATACTAAAGCTGGACTCTGTCTCAGAGGAATTAAGTGAAATCTAGGGACTGAGTTTGGCTTGTAGTTTTAATCACCTGCAAAATTAAAAATGCCATCTCTTACAGACACAGATTTGTCAACTCCTTTCAAATGAAACATCTACAATAAACCATAACAACACAGTAAATCATAATGAATAACTCTAAACCCCAGCATTAATTAAACTCATATGTGAATTCTTTTATAGCAGAAGTATGGAGGAGTTCAGATCTCGGTAGCCAATGAATGTAGAAATTAATTCCAGCTCTACCATCCCCAGTAGTTTTTAACAATGCATGGGTAGTTTGATAAAATGACAGATTATTGCATTTTATTTCACAGCTGAATCAGTGTTTTAGGAAGTCTTCTAGCCTGTAATGCTCCTAGCACAAAATAAAAAATAAAGAGTGAGATGATGATACAAGCTTTACTTCAGCCTTTGACCTTTTGTTGTTCCTACACACCATCACTGAATCTCTGTATTGCATGTAGGTCATTCTTTCCAATTAAAACATTGTGAACTATAAGGCACTTCACCAGCAAATGAAGGGAAAGTTATTTCCTTTTGAACATGCATAAAGAGCACAGTGACTTGAACAAGGTGTTCCAGTGTTTTAGTCACAATGGTCAGACTGGGAAATAATTTTCTTCTACATCTTCATTCTTTCTTTATTCCCTGGATCTTGCTGCTTTAGTATAATAGAAAACCTGTAGGACAAACTTCTGAACAGCAACTCCTAGCACAGAGTGACTATATTCATTGAGCATAACATTTTCAGATGGAAGTGGAAAAGCTTCTATAATTTCTACAGCAACATAGTCAGCAACTATAATCTTCAATCAGTGTGAAATGGCAGTCACTTGATGTCGTGCCAATACAATAAAGAAATAATTGGGTCATTGCATTTTCCAATTTCTGACACAAAAACATTGAATAAAGGAAGAAAATTCACTTCTTTCAAATACACTGCTGTTAATTTCACTCTGAAGACATTTGTCAGTGTTTCAGCCTCAGTGTCTCTCTGCTCTGCTAGTCTCACACCAGTGACAAATTGCCAGTCCTACTTAACTGTAGCCCCATTTCAGTTTTTCATTTTCTCTAATCTCTCTCTCAGTGGAATGAAGAGTTACCCAGGAACATTTTCTGAGACATTTCATTCATATATTGTAGATGTGAAAATAACGACTGTGGCCAATTTTTAAAATTCCACTTTTGTAACTCTCTCTAACTTCATAAGAGAAAAAGGTACCTTTACTTAAAAGCCACAGACTTCAAACCTGTGTATATAGAATTTGCCTTTGAAAAGCAGATCCAAACATCAGTGTCTACTTGGTTACAAGCCTACCTTTAGGCTGGCTTGCAAGTTTCAATATTTGGTGGAAACACACAGAGATAAAATACATTTTTTTTCTTTTTTTAACAGAGATTTCTTCTCTTCATAGTTTTATGAATTCTTACAGCACTTTTAAGCACACCCAAGTAAAGTGAGATCTAGGTAATTTCCCATCAAATCTCATATCTATCCATGAGACAAAATATTCTTTCTGTCATAACCACATTGTTTGGGTGTTTTTCTCATATCTAATAAATGCCTTTGGGATTTGGAGGTTACCTATGGTAATGTATGACCTGCTGATATTCCACAATTGGTAAATAGAGAAAATTATCATTAAAAAATCTCAGGGGGAAAAAGGGGCATTTGTTAGTTTATATAGAATTTCCACAAAAAGACCAAGATGAAATTTCTGTACCCCTAGATAAACACAGTATAATTCTCCAGCAGAGAGAGATGAATGCCTTAGGATATAGCCTCTCTTGCTGCACATTCCAATATCTCTTACTGTTAATGGAATTGCATACACTTGCTGAAATGCAAAACCACATCTCTCTGCTGGTGTCTAAATAAGGAAATAAGAAGTGTGTTTATTACTGAAAGAGAGCTTGTTCAGATAAAGCGTGGAACTGACATTCCTAAGGGTGTTCTTACAACACTTGTATTACCTTGATGAACAATGTGTGTTGTCAGGACCCTAAAGGAGGTACTGCCTTCATTATCAGCAATAACAGTCTGAAGGATGCCTACTTTGTAATTGGCAGCTGAATTAGGACATTCTTTCACAAACAGCAGGAGATATTTCTACAAGTTCACAGACAATAGTTTTGGGAAGGAGGGAGCTGTTGTCTCCATCAAAGGCAGAGAGGCTCTGCAAAGACTTTGTCAAGTTAAGGGTCTGGGTAATCACCAACCATGTGAAATTCAACAAGTGCCAGATTCTGCACCTGGGGTGGGAATACCCTGGGTGTGTATACAGACTGGGGAATGAGACTCTGGAAAGCAGTCCAATGTAAAGAGCTAGAAGCGTGAGACTCATACCCGGGATGCCAGAGCAAGTGTGATGGTTCAGTATAAAGCAGTGCACTGCACACACACAGTTGGCTTGGGAAAAATCCTTCAGACCTACTAACTGCTGATGGCATAGAGTTGTCATATATAAATAGAGTTATTTATAAACAAAATAACCATAAACTATAAATACCATAAACTAAACCTATATCGTATATCATATACTGTATATAGTATATCATATATCGTATATCATATATACTATATACTATATACTATATACTATAAACTATATACTATATGCTATATGCTATAAACTAAAAATAACTATAACTATAAAATAGAGTTGTTTTTATACATGAAATGTAATATCCAAGATCACCAGTGACCAAGTGCTCCTGTGGAACTGGGGATCAGGGCACTGTGGAGACATCAAGGGTCAGTGTTCTGGGTAGAACTGGGACTAGCAGCAGGGACACCAACAATCTCTGACAGTTCTGGGAAGCAACAAGCTGGGCTCGCAGTCTGGCCAGAGTTAGCAGAGATGCAGGGCTGAGCACAGACACTCCTGCAGCTTTGCTGGAGCTGGGACAGGACATGGCTGAGCTGAAATGGGGCCTGGGATCTTGGGTGTGTAGTCCCATGGTTGGGCCCATGGATGATAATAAAGCCTGATGTTGCTCTCAGGACCAGGCACTATATCTCAGGATAAGTTTTTAATAACACTAGAAGTTTCCTTAGTGAATCCAATTAGTGTCCTAGATCTATGAGGGAACTGACTGCAAGCAAGCCAAGACACACACTAATATCAGTCCCATGAAATCTCTTCATAGCCATGTACATTTTCCAACTTCCCTCCTTTGCTACAGCCAAACACAGCTACAGTGAGGTTCTGACAGTCAGCCTCCAAGTGACACTACCTCCCAAAGGCTGAATTGTACAAGCATTTCTAGGCCACAGGAATGCTTTTCTTTTCCCTATCCAGCTCTAGAGATGCTGACTACCCCTTGTCAGAAACCATTGCCCAATGTGACAGTGGAACAGCACCATAATTCTTCTCAAGCAAACTCAGACTGATTGCCTTAGACAGTTTAAATCTTTGGTTCAAGATTACCTGGCTGATTTTGCCTGTAGTAAATTAGGAAACACATGCATGTGTCACTTTGCAGGTCTGTAGTCCCAAAGCCTCCTCTAACATAAATGCCTGCCTTGGATGTTTTAATATATATAAAATGGAAGTGTCTGCTTTCATCTCTTAGGATCTGCTGCTCTGTTAACAACACTTATCTTGTTATCCCACTGTACTGCAGCTTTACTGAGCAAGAGAAAACACGTAAAGAGTGCACCCTTCTTCCCTCCTGATAATGGTGGGAACAGAGGCAGATTTACCTGGAGAGAATTGAAGAGAACTGGATGATTTTGCATCCCCTGTTCTAACATTTGGTGGCTATAATTCAGTGGAAGTTGTTTTGTGTGACACAAAGCCTGCTGCTTTTACCAGACCCACCATCCACGGGGAGCAATCACGGCCAATATTTGTGTCTCTGTCTGGACTCAAGATTCTGAATTACCTTCTCATTCCTCAGAAGAAACTCTTGGTACCCTGGAGTTACCCTCAAAACTTTTTTGGAGAGTGTTGGACCCTGCCACATATGTCGTACCTACTGGTTTATTTCCATTATCTCACTGAGATGTCAACAGAAATCTGTAAATTTTTTCCCTGAGGAAAGCAACAGGCAACCTCCAAACGGCCAGATCCTGTAATGGGTGGGTACAGGACACACATAAAGGAATTTCTGCCATGTCCAGCAAGGAAGCAGAGGCAATGAAGAGAGGAGATAGCCCTAAGGGCCTTTTCAAAGCTACCAAATTAAGAGTGGCAAGGTTTGAGGGGGAAAGACCCCCTCCTTGCAAAAAATGGAGATTGGGCATGAAGTGAGCCCTAAAATCAAATTAGAAATTATAGCTTTTTCTTTTACCCCTTAGAGATCAAGATTTGTGCTTTCTGAAATGTCTAAGATTACTCAGACTTCATTTACATAAAAGGTAGTTCCTCTCTGGGGCCCCAGCCTGAATATTCCAAGAGAGATGGCAAACATAAAAGTAGGCTACCTCCTGGCTTGGCTTATTAGAAAATCCATCATTCTGGTGTGAATGGGATCTATTAGATTTAGTTGATGCTCATAGTACAAGCTCTTCCCCTACTTTCACAGACATGCTCTTCATTTATCTCTTAATTAACTTTTCAGAGTACATCAAGAATGGAAAACAGCTCATCTTTTCCTCATTTTCCAAAAACCCTTCTTTAATATTTCCTTTCAGAGGCTCAATGTCTGTTTAGCACTCTGCAGTTAAGCAAGGAAGAACACGATAGTTATCAGGGTGTGTTAAAGAGATTTGAACTATATGATAATCCTACAAGGAATGGAACTTGAAATCTATCTTCATATAAGAAGTTAAAAATTTAGAGAAACTCTTAGACTTCATAAGGTTGCTCAGTGCCCAAAATATCTTTTACATTTCTGTGGGTGCTGCAGTCACAATTCTGCAGCCTGCCTTTGTCTGCCAGCTCTGTATCCTCTCACTCAGGCTAAAAAAAGCAGCATTTTCCAGATTCTCCAGGGCTGGATTTTTCTCTTTTTGCTCTAATACTATTGCTCTCATGCTGTTATTCTCACGGCCTTGCATCTCCAAACTCTGCTAAGTGTCATTATAGAGTCTTCTTTTTGTTATTGGCATGAAAATCCCACCTTCTTTCCCCCCATCTCCTACCCTTGGTTGTAGTGTTTGATTTACATTAAGAGAGACAATAACACCATTCAGAGGGACCTTGACTGACTTTAGAGGTAGGCTTATTCAATACCCATGAAGTTCAGCAAAGTGCAAGGTTCTATACCTGGTACAATGGCAATCCCAGGCGCATCTACAGGCCGGGCAGAGAAGTGATTGAGAGCAACCCTGTGGAGAAAGATTTGTGGGTGGTGGTTGATGAAAAACTCACCATAAACCAGCAGTGTGAGCCCACAGCCCAGAAAGCCAATTAAATCCTGGGCTGCATCAAAAGCAGCATGGCCAGAGAGTGGAAGGAGATGATTCTCCCCCTCTGCTCTGCTCTGCTCTTGTGAGACTCCACCTGGAGCACTGCATCCAGCACCAGTACCAGAAACACAGGAAGGACATGGAACTGGTGGAGCAAGTCCAGAAAAGGGCCATGAAGTGGATAAGAGGACTGGAGCATCTCCCCTATTGAAAACAGGCTGAGGAAGTCGGGGCTGTCCAGCCTGGAGAAGAGAAGGTTGTGTGGAGATCTCATAGCAGCCTTCCAGTATCCAAAGGGGACCTACAGGGAAGCCCAAGAGAGACTCTTTGTCAGGAACTGTAGTGATAGGATAAGGAGTAATGGCTGTGAATTGAAAGAGAGGAGATTTAGCTTAGATATTAGAGAGAATTTTTTACTATGATGATGGTGAGACGCTGGAGCAGGGAGGTTGTGAATGCCCCAACCCTGGCAGTGCTCACAGCCAAGCTGGTTAAGGCCTTGGGCAGCCTGGTCCAGTGGGAGGTGTGCCTGCCCATGGCAGGAAGGGTGGGGACTAGATGCTCTTTAAGATCCATTCCAATCCTTTAGCATTCTATGATTCTATGACAATATGCATGCACTGAGTTTTACAACCAAGAGCAGCACCTACTCCTCACCAAAGCATATTCCTATCACTGCTAATAACACTGTAAGCAGGACAGTAAAAGAGGGTTTGATCAAGTTCTGAAAAAAGAAAATGTAGTCAGTCTAGCAAAATTTTTGGAGGGGAGAAAGGATCCTAATGCACTGGAGAGGACATCTGCAGAGAGTGTTTGATGAGGGAGCCTTTTTCTCCTGGATGGGTCTAGGGAAAACATTTCTGCTTTTTCTTTTTTTTTTTTTAACTTTCTTTCTCTTCTATTTCTAATATTTTTTCCCCAAAGTAACTTCCAGGACTACAGCCTATGTATGTTTGTAGCTACAGACCCTGTTAAGAAGTCTTTGAGCATGTGAACCCATCCTTTGTGAAGCAATAACAAAGCCTTGTCTCCAGTGTTAGAGATACCATCTTTCTTGGTAGGCTTGTGGAGCTCCCAAGTAGAGCATAATGGGGATCAGAGAAAAAGGCAATTAGAAGGCTCAGAGCAGAGGAGACAGCCTCAGATCAGGAATCAAGGCTTGGAAGTACAATCAAGACAACGCAGAAGTTCACTGAACTATGGGATCATAAACCATTAAGATGATATAGAGCTAGGACAAAACTTCCAGTTAAAAGCCTAAAAAATGCAGTCAGACAGAGTTTGTGAAAAACAGCATGAAAATTGTTCAAAGGATAGAAACACAGACATTAGAAATGTTCAGTCTTTAGACAGCTTTTGTGTTTTTAAGAAGCAAAATCATTTTATGAAAGTCTGGAGACATAGACTGACAGTACTGAAAAAGAAAAAAAGTGAAAATGCAGTAATAATCTATATCACTACTAACAAGGTTTCATTAACAGTCAAGACTTCTCGAGCAAGGAATCAAGAGAATTTATTCTGTCAACTCTGTAAGATGAAGCTACATCCAGGGAATACAATAATATATAATTATTAACATATTAACTTCTAATTATTACCGTTATTAGCATGTTAAAATTGAAATAAAATTGTCCGTTATAAAGGTTTTGTACTATTCAGTGTTTATTTCTGTTGAAAATTAACATTTATAACCAATGCTTTAATGTAATTCCTTGTATTTGGTGTGCTATACAACTGAATGATTTCAAACACATTTGTTCACATTCTATATAGCAATAATCTTGCCTGCCTATGGAAGCGTTGTGAAAGTAATTTCAAAGTTACTTGAAGAGTGTCACTGTAACATATTATGAGTAAATGACAACATGAAAAGGATTGTCTGTCTCTGTCTAGAAGGAAGCAGCACATGCTTCATCCTGTACCAGACACAACATGAGAAATACATTTCCGTATCCTGCTCTTTCCTTTCACCAATACCCCAGCAAAAAGCAAATGCAGCAACAAAGAAAGGTGCCAGACCTGTGCTGTCAGTCCTGGCACAGTCTCAACCTGGGAACTGCTTGGTTAGTGATGCAAATCCTGTGCTACCTCACATCCCAAGTGCTAACTGTAGTACCTATGTCTCTCACGTATGTTACATCATAACACTTCTCAATGAAATTCGTAATTCCCTTTTGCTTTTCTTTTTTAATTAATTCAGCTCCTTATCATATTTTATTGATTTTTCTGAGGTGGTAGCCACACTTCTGCAAGTGTCAGCAAACAGCAGTAATTCCACAGCTATCTCTGGGAACAAAATGACACAAGCAAAGGAATAAATCCCCAGTGTCAGGGGCTGTTCAACTTATTCCACAGTGACTGACAGCCAATCTGATATACTTTCTGAGGTCAGTGTACATAAATAGTAGCTCATGCTATTTTCACCCTCCTAATCCCATATCTTGTACGGATTCATTTCCTGCAAATGGGTTTATAAAATGTCTTCAGAGAATGTTTAGAGATGAACACCATAATGGAGATTACTGCCCTTTTGTTTCTAAGTTGTTTTTCTCTTGCCATAGAATCTGGTCTTTTTGGCAGCATGGGAACATTCCATTATAAGTAATATTACTGCCCTTAGAAGGCTTCCATGTTTCTGGCTGGATGTCCCTTACAGTCCTCAGTACAAATGATATGGGCAAAAAGTTTCCAGAAAGCTGAGGTTGATTGGGGAAGTGTTGGGGATAGATTGCAGAAGTATTTTAAGTACTGATATGTGTTTTTCACAACTCCTTTGCTCATCTTTTGTCAATATGTTATTATAAAATGAACAGGAGGTTATGGATTCAGTCACATGTCTTTCCCCATGCTCCAGGGCAGATAACTGAGAGCAAAGGTTTGGCACCAACGAACTATCCAACATGTTTTCTGCCTGTGTTCAACACCTCCAGGCTCTGGAGTAGCCCTCACTTTACTGTTAGCTTATTCAAAGGTGTCCAAAATTGTGGACAAGCATGGAACAAGATTTTAGATTTTGATTCCTATAAGAAAGACCAGTGCTTGGCTTACAAGCCTGAAGATCTGATCGATAGGTTTGCTCCATTAATTTTTCAACAGAGAATTTCGTTAGCTGGAAGGTACTGAGTGTTATTTTTCCTTCTAGATCAAAAACGTAGGAGAAAAGTAACCAAGTAATATTGTAAGAGAAATTATTCATGCAAAATCATGGACAAAACCGTATGTTTTGGTGAAAATATTTTTTAAATAAAAGCAAGGGAACAAAGGCTCACCTTGAGGCTAAAGTAATACATAAGGAGTCAGGAGATAAAGGTTCATTTCCTGCACCTGATACTTTATACCTGTGTGACCTTAAATAGTTCATATGTAGCTCAGTACTGCTCCCATGGAAGCCAGTGACAAGTCTCATAACTTTCAGTGGTAAAATAGTTAACTATTAGAGGTATATAGAGGTAAAATGTGAGACCCTGAAGCACTAGAAGATATGTGGAGGGGCCTCATAAAGTAGTTGTGGTTCTATCTTGGGCCTAACTCTACATAGTCTATCTGTATTAACTGGCTTTACTATTTTTCATAGCTATGTAGGTTACAAGCCCCAATTCTGCAATGCAATGCAATGCAGTAACTGAAGTAAAATACAATAAATAATACAAAATCCGCAATTATAATGCAATACAATTTAATTATAATTATTATATATGATACCCTTACAAAAAGATAGAAAACTACTTTAAATGCATTTATATTACAGAAAATGTGATGAGCAGCACTCATGCAGAGTAGGCACAAAAGAGAGATCCTAACTGAGCTGTGGAAGAACTCATTGCCCCAAGATGGTACACTTACTAAAAGTTCAGGACACTGTTTATACTCATGGAAAGGAAATCCACTGACAGCTACGAAATTCTTAGTAACTATAACTCACTTAAATTCTCCCCCGAGCAGCTAGAAATCAGAGGCTTGTAGAGGATTCAGAGAAGCACCATGTTCTTGTACTCTACCAGGAAATAATACAGATTTAGCCACAGTCAGAGAGAGGATAATTATCTGCACAGAACTGTGTGCAGGTAGTGAACCTATATAGGGTTCCAGTGTAGTCCCAATATCCTTGCAGAGGGAGTCTGTAACTCCAGGCTGCCATGGAAAATGGCTCAGAGTGGAAGTTGGTGCTGTAACATTTAGCATATGGCCATTTTAATCATGTGAGTGATCCTTCTGAAATCAGCAGCATATTTACTACATTACAGAAAGTTCTGAAGCCTGGAAAGGAGAAACAGCCCCTGAGCTGCAAGCAAACCCCGATGGGCGGGTGCATTTACAGGCTGTGAGGGGATGGGGAAGGAGCCCTTAGGAAGTTTTGTCTGGGGAGTGAGTGTGAGTGAAGTGCAATATGACTGGGAATTCCAGGTCACCATTCTGAATAAGAAGTTATTAAATACTGGCTGATGAAAACTCTGTGGCCTGAAAGAGAAAGTTTTATGTTGGATGGCCACCTCTGCAAATGCACAAGGATTATCTTCATGCAGCCTGGCTGGGGCCAGGCGCTCTGCAAGCAATGTACTGTTCCAATTTATGCAGAGGGAAATCTAAAGTGACAGACCTTACTGAAACTGGTATAACTAATCAAACAGAAGATACCAGCTCTCAGCTGGGGATAGTCTTCTAGATTGACAAATTATTTCTTTCATTAAATGCTTTTGCCTGAAATTTTCTATTTTAGTCATATTTTCTTTAGAATGCAATCACAGAAAATGAAACGAATCTGTGAGGTAGTTGTTTCTACAGTGTGAAGGCTAGTGCAGAGGGTCTCCTGTTTATCAGATATCTTATTTATCAAAAGTATGATCAGAGTAATGAAGCTTCATACAATCTTGGCTCAGGGGCCAAGGTCCAAAACCCTTATAGCACTGCACTACATTCCTTCAGAAAAAATAATGTTTGCATTTGCCTTGAAAGTAATAATATCTGGTGGAATTACACAGCTGGTATGCTGGCTGAGTTCAGCTGTAAAATAAAGTAATCTGCTCAGGCTGCCCTCAGGTCTGTTCTTACCATTTGGTGTCAATTGGCCATAAAAGAGAACTTTCACTGTGAATCATCAGATGACATTAGGGGATCTAATAATTTATGTAATTTAGACAAAAAAACTTCACTGGGATTTTGCTCCTCAGATAAAATAACTTGTAGTAAAGAAAAGGCCATCATTAACATTTAAGATATTATTTTCTCTGTCATGTAACCTCACAGGCAATTAAATGTTTGCACTTCATAGACCTGCAATGATAACCAAACCTCTCTACAGATGTTATTCTACTGAAGGTTGAAGTAGGAATAATATTTTGGAACCACTGAAAAAATCTTCCTGTTTCTTTCAGTAAGGTACTACTTAATTTTAAAAGGCTAACTTACATTTCAAGATTAAATGCTCCTAATTTACCAAAAAAGCTCCTAATTTGCAACAAAATAGTGGACATTTAATATGAAAAAATAACATAGTTACTTCAAAATTATTCTCAGGAGAAGGTATGGCAATTCTCTGCCTTCAGAAAGGTGCAAGTGTTTCTTTTCAGCATGCAAAATCAAGACATAAAAATATTGTTGACTTTTATGTGAGTTACGATAGATGCAGGTCTGGGTTGCCCAAGCAAGTGGAAATAAGTTCACTGTCTCTGAGTGATTAAAAAAAAAGAGAGAGAGAGAGAAAAGAGAAAGAGAAAAAATAGTAGGATTTAAAATCTTTTCCTGTACAGCTCTTTACCTATGCGTCTTAAATATCAGTTCTCCTCAATGCAAAAGATGTGTATTTTATCATTCTCTTGATGTGAGTTGAACTTTTGACTCAAGCTGACTCTTCACAGTAGTGGAGTAAACAATGCCTTTTTCATTCTTGGGGACAATGATTGATGACAGGTGATCTCTTATGTTCTGTAATTACATTTATAAAGCATTCAGTGAATAAATCACAGAATGTTTTCTGCCTCCAAATGCAAAAGTAAGTTCAGGTTTTTAGAACATCATTGCTACTCTTTGCATTTCAGAAGAGATTTCAGTGAAATTAATGAACTCAAAGATCCATGAGGTGTCTCTAGCAACTATCCAATATAGGAGTGGCAATTTCCCATTCATCCTGTCTCAGAGGACAGTAGTGAAAACTGAGCACTGAGTCCCTTAAAACCAGCTATCCTCTGAAAAATACAACCTATATTAACAGGAGATAAGATCGATTTTTTTTATTACTAATATTTTGACATTTTTACTGCATGATCACATAACTCTCTAAATCTACAGTAAGTTTTCTGCCTCCATACAAGTTCCTTAAATGTGAACTAAAACCTTTATAAAAATTGATTAAAGCTGATGTCATGATCAATAGGTTAGTGTCTATTATGAAATATAATCTTGAAGACTGCATTGATTTCTCTGAAATGACCACATATCTTCTTGGCACCTAAGAGCACAGAATAAGAACCTGGGAATACACCATCATCAAATACACCTTTGCAGCTGTAAGAAAAGGTCTGGAGTTAGTGGCACTGGTTGGAATAGCAGTCTGGGGGTAGCCACAGATCTCTTCTGGTTTCACAGAACATGGTGGGTATGTATCAGAGCATTGCTAACTATTTTGGTGCATTTCTCCCCCATTTCTTTGTGATTTCTGAATGTCTCACTTGGAGAAAACGTCAAAATGACACTGATAAAAAATACACAACTATTCACAGCACATTTATAGTGTTCATGCCAAATGTTCTCTTTTTTTTATCCTTTTACTTGTTCTGTACCTGGCTATTAACACAGCAGGTCAAATAAAACATTTACAGACATTTCAAAAGCAGGTACTTTTGCCATTGTTGAGATCTGTCAGAAGCAAAGACCCCAGCAAGATATCCTATGCTGAAACCTGTGTCTGGCTTTTTTGTATGTGTGTGAAAAGGTTCAGCTAAAATGGTAGAGTGCTTCCTCACAAACCCATCTGGTAAATGACAGAAAGAGAGACTCCTTTCCAGGGCAGCTCATCCTATCTACCTGACAATTATCTGAGAACAAGAAAATTCATCTGCTGCAGCTGCCTCTTTCTCTTTACAGACTCAGCATGCTCACAGAACACTTATTTTAAATGTATGCGTCATTTTTGAAAGGAAGACAAAAAGAGATAAGAAGAATCTCTTCAAGAATTCTTCAGTTCAACTTCTTACATGAAAGGAAGGTTAAAGCAAAGACCACTACAAAGATTTTTTTTGCCAATATGTTAGAAACCTCAGTGTGACTAATGTTATCCAGAAGTTTTTATTACAAGATTAGTTATAGAGAGGTTGTTGGTTGCATTAATTCAATAAAGAATTGCTGTGACAACAAACAGACAACACAACATTGGCAATGTATTGATTTACTTTGGTTTTAATGGAGCTGTAGTGGGTTTCCTTCTGAAATAGTCCATAAAGAGTCCATAAATAGGCCTTTTAAAACATTCCTTCTGAAATGCAGAATGAATAACTCATTTACTCCAAAAAGCCAAGAAATGAACATCAAAGAAAAGATTATGTGATTTGTTTTCTGTATACTAAATACTTAAATGTCAAAGCATTTTATTTGTGTGTCAGTTGCTTCTTTCTTCCTTTTGTAAAAGATGAAATATAAAAAAAACCCCAAAACTGAGTTGGAATGTTCTCAATGTTCTCTGCATTTTCCCTGGCAGGATAGCCAATGCTGAGTCAATTTTTTAAAATTGCATTATATATCTCTGTTGATTTCATTGGAAAGACACTTCAGATGCTAGCTCAGTCAGAGGCAAGATATTCTTTCCAAGCAGACTTCATAATACAATGATGCTGAGTATCATTATTTTATCATGCTGTATTTTGATTTTTTGGGTTCGTTTTTTTTAAGCAGCAGATTCTAGAATGGAAAAGGGCATGATTTGTGCCTTAAGAAAAGGCAGTTTTCTCAACAGTAGGAATGAAATGGTCTCTTTATTAATAAAATTAAAAGAAGTAAGAATCCAGCTCTGAAAATCAGTGAAACTTGGCACTTTTTTCACTGCTAATAAGAAAACACTCTGAGAACATCAGATAAAGCTAATCTAGAAGATAAGAAAGGCTGGTGACACAGATAACATAAAACAATAACTAAATAAGATAACAGAAAATTAGTTTGAACTTCTACACTAGGCGTTGGAACAGGACAGGAAAACCAAATTTCATTCTGGAAACCTGATAAATCCGTTTCTTACCAAGCTTTTAGTAGACAGTGTTTATAGAATTCTGGCATCAGGGTATGGTGGTTGTGCCTTTTTCATGACAGCCATGACAGTTGTCTATTGCAAAGCACAGAAAACACTTGTTAAGAAAAGATTTTTTTTCCCCCTTTCTTATTAGTTAAGTCATGTGATTTTGAATGTAGAATTGGATGGAGGCAGAGGCAGCAATTTATTTATTAAGAAAAATAAGATGTTTTCCTAATAATTCAAACTGTGTTTTTAGCGTAATAACACTATAAATATTCAAATTTTATTGTTAATCTAGATGTAATTACAATATTCATGATTTAGTGTTTTACTCTGCTTATTTTTATAGTTTTGGAACATGATCGGGGTCTCTATCAGAGGTTTGGGATTTTTTTTTTAGTTTGAGCACTGCAAGCTTCACATCACCTATAAAAGTTAGTCCTTTTCTGTGTCATTAGAAAAGAATCATAATGTTTTAGGCTTCCAACTATTACTGCAGTTTTATATTTGATAAACATCAGCTCAAATCTGCAAACACCTACTCAGCTTTAATATCTGCAAGTCATGTCAGTGGATTTGACAAGAAGGACTTAAAGGATGCTTAGTGGCATCACAGCAACCTTCCTGTTGACTTAAAATAAATTCAGGCCAGCTATCATAAGAAAAACTGGAAACAAGAGGGGTTCCTCAATCATGTCTCTATCATTTGTGCATTTCTTAGAAATTCTGTGTCAAGTACAATTTCACAGAATGCAAATGCTCACCTCTAAATGCAGCTTTCTTTGAAAGATAGCCTGGGGCCACTAATTACTAGAATGATATTGCATTGTATTGCACTGTACATGGTCTGCCAATATTTGAAACACTGTCTTACAAGAAATGGTTACTGTTATTATTGAGAATAATGTGACTGTCCATTCCCACTCTTATGCACCACCTGCTTTTTTTAACCAGTCCTGACCACAGAAGAGCCCCAAGTTAACTACAGTATATTCCTACATGGAAGTGTCATGTGAAGACAACATTCGATGGGTCACTTTTTCTTACTGAGGATCCATCAGGCTCAGCATCACAGCTCCCATCCTGCTTGCATTGCCAGGGCTCAGCACATTCACTCACCAGGCAGAGACAGAAACCTCCCTGAGCAGCCATGAGCTGTCTCTTGGCTGCTGGAAGAGAGCCACAACCAGTCTAGGCTGCATCAGACCAAAACATTCATTCTGTAGAGGAACCTTGTCTTTGTCACATCCAATTTCCTGCTGATCCTTGAAGAAGCTGGTATTGATTCATCCTGCTGTTAGCCCAACATCCAGCTTCTCCAGACTAAGCAAGCAGAAACAGAAATGAGGCAAAGGCTAACTACACACTCAGCTTAAGTTATTACCTGAAAACAGACAGTTGTGGATGTAGGCTACAAGGTATAATGGGGACAGCCACAGTACTGCCTGTGACTAATCAGCTGCTTTCAATGCTATTCCCATCTGCTGGGATGTCTCTACAGCATTTGGCTGTAGGATGAGCTGTGGTGATGCCTTTGCAAAGTAGGGCTCAAGAAATTTGCTAAATCAGTTTAAATCTGTCCTGAAGCATAGCAAAAGGAGACTCCACCTGTCTTTTCAATGTCTTCCAATATTTACTTTTACTCTTTTCATATTCATCATTTACTTAGAACTACTATCTAAACAATCAATTTGGTAGAAAAGCAAAGGAGAATATTCTGAAAGGTTTTCAGAGATGGGGGTTCACCTCCACAGAGGTAAATTCAAGCCCTCATACTGTTTTCTTTACTGACACTAAGCCCTTTTGTAGTAGCATTCCTAAGAAGTCAAGTTAGTTCTGTGTGGTTATGAAACTGCATCCTGTCATTTATCTATTGATCTTTCCTATAAATGTCTTTATTATTCCAAATGGACAAAAGCAATGAAATAACCTGGACTTCAATTAGTACCGAATATTCAGCAGTAATCTTCAGCAACACAGCATTCCGGGAGCATATAAAACCTTTTTTCTGTTTTCTGATTGCCCTGCTGGAAAATAACATATAAGGCTCAAGTTCTAGCATTTCTTCTTTAAGGCTTCCTCTCTTTAAGCCTCTTGCAGGCTGACTACATAGCTGACAATTCTGTTCTGCTGGCATAATACACTTTTCTACTATAAGTGTATAGCTTTCCTGTTTCAGACAAGCAGCTTACTCAAGGGACTGGAGAATGCAGGACTACATAGACTGAACTAACTTGGAAAATAAGGACTGTCAGAGAACTCAGCACCTGCTGCATCTTGGATGTCTCTTCAGAGCAAATAGAGGCTGACTTGCAAAGCAGAATAAAGCCTCCAAGTGTGTCCCACCCAACAGAAACACACCACTGCACATGTTATTCTTTTCCCAGAGAAAAAAAAATGGAAGAAAAAGTAATCTCAGTATGAGGAATGTTAAGTATGCTACTTAATTAACTTCTGAAAAAATGCTGGACTTCTTTTCATAGTGAGACTACTATAAAGACTAGGACAGGACCAGAGAGCACAGCACACCACAGGAGAGTGGAATGGAATGGAATGGAATGGAATGGAATGGAATGGAATGGAATGGAATGGAATGGAATGGAATGGAATGGAATGGAATAGAATGGAACGGAACGGAACGGAACGGAACAGAACAGAACAGAACAGAACAGAACAGAATAGTATAGAATAGAATAGAATAGAATAGAATAGGATAGAATAGAATAGAATAGAATAGAATAGAATAGAATAGAATAGAATAGAATAGAATAGAATAGAATAGAATAGAATAGAATAGAATAGATCAGACCATCCTCTAGCAAAGAAACTTGGTATTTAATGCAGTTCAGGATGTCACTTCAGTGGCTTTGCTCAAATATCAATGCAGACATTGATCTTCACCCCCTTGGTCCTTAGTGGGAAATGAGAGTACTTGTACTCACCAGAAGAATCCTAATTCTCTACTGCCTTACAGTCATGAATGTAAAGTGAGCATGGATGCCATGGTGATGTTGAGTTTTTAACAGCCTTGGAACCGCCTTGCTAAAGTGGAACTGACTGCTCGAAGGGAAAGGCAATGAAGATCCAAATCTCAGTAGTGCTGGGAAAAATGTTTTTGTCATCGTAGTTACATACAGCAGTTGAAAGTTTGCCTTTGTCTGTCAGTTCAGGTAGGTTTCATGACTCAGTTTTTTACTAGAATAGCAAAAAGAATGTTTAACCATTTAATGGTAAAGGAAGTTACCATTAAAGAAGTATAACCAAGCAATTGCATTGAAATGTTTTGTTACCTAAATAAAAAATTATGAATCTAGTGTTGGTCACAAACTATGTCCCCGTAACTATTGTGAAGACTGCATAAAAACAGATTCACTATTGGGATTCAAATCAAAAAGACTGATCATCTGTGACAGGTTAGGATTATCCAATTGGGTTTTTCTGGTTTTCTGCATTTCAGCTTGAAACAGTAGTGAGTGAATAAAGAAAACATTTGAAATATTGTATTACTTTGAACTTTTCATTCTTTACAAAATTAGGGGGGGTGCCTTTTTTCCAATTTGAATTTTACCTGAAGTGGTTAAAAAGTGATAAATGTTGAAGTTTAACATTGTTAAAAGCCCATAGCAACATGTTCTACGTTCAGCTGGTTGTTTCTGTTTATCTCATTAGCTGATCATGCTTTACGTTAATTATGTAAAGTCAATACACAGTTTGACAGACTGTGTTACATTTATTGGCATTAATAGCAAGTATCATAATGAAGAAATATTGCACATAATTTTATGGTGAATTAAAATATATTCCCTACACAAATGTATAGGCAACAAGCAAGCAACTGCTGCAGCAAGCATGACAGGACTGCAGCTGGAGGGTGGGGTATGGGACCACTTCCAAGCTCAATGGACCTCCAGTTGAGACCCAACCATGAAACAAATTTAAACTTGTGTCTATATCATGTACTCTCACACTTCACTCTATTTTCAGTGGGAAAGCGTTTTAGTGGTCAAGCCTGGATGGAGCTGTTTTGTACCCTGATAGTTGTCCCAGTGTGACAACAGGAGCTCCTGGATGGCAGGGAGCCCTATGTAGGACAGCAAGCCATACCTCACATAGCTGTAATGGCTGATGGGTATCAGAAGAATTCAGTTCGTCTTTAAGGGCCATTAACATTGACAGTCACTGACATTTTGATCGAGATAAGAAAATTCAGCTGTATTGCCTCTTGAGAGCCCAGCCCTACTCTCTTGCACAGTCAAATTGTCTATGCATGCTGTAACAACACATTCTGTAACTTCTAAGCACTGTGTATGCATTACACTAGATAAATTTTAACTAGCTATTGTTAAATTTGTCATTAGAGAAAATGAGTAACAAAGCTGTGAAATATGAAAGCTCTTCTAAAAGTGCAATTTTGGAGAATTAATTTACCTCTTAACAAAGAGTACTGAAATACTAATCAACATTCCACAATTAAAGACTGGCATTGTTGATAGGATTTGCAGAGTTATTAAAAAAAACCAGAGTTAAACCCTTCTTTATTTATTGGATTACTTAATCCTTTGGCAGTTTGCTATGTGCTAAAATTCATGAGTTTACTAAAAAGAACTGCAATTTTATGTATGTCGTACATCCCAACAGAATTAAACTAGATTTTGTCATATGTTAAAGGACTATCAGAGGAGTTATTGTAAATATGACTAAGTTCAGGTCTCAGGTACCTTGGTTCTCCACTGAGCACAGGGCTTACTGGACAGCGTGTTTGAGATTTCAGACATTCATGCTATGAAATGCTTCCAAATCCAACCTTAGCCCCAGCTGAATGCTCTTTTTTTATCATTTCCTTTTTATTTATGATTCACCACATTTATTAAGATAAAAGCCTGCATTGCAGAAACAGTCTAAAGTATACCCCCTACATACAAACTGATCTCCAGATTACCAGGAAAATTGCTGCCTTTGTATACTTATGGGCTGACGTGATAACTCAAAATAACTTCCATTAGGACTATAAAAACTCCAGCTGATACCAAATGAATTTCATTTGATACCAGCAGAGAAAAATATTGGCTACTGAGATATTCTTTGTTCATGGTTATTTACAGTTAGCCATAATCTGTGTACTATTCAGGAATCAGAAGTCCCCAGATGTTTTGCTTTACATCATGTGGTTAAACACAAGCTTTTCCCTGTCTGAATAACTAACATTCATATATTCATATGGAATTCTTCTCTCTTGCCCAGTATGGGTTCTTATCGTTCATTCACTGCAAAAAACAGTTCTTGTAAAGGGGATATAGTATCTTGACCACCACCTATTTTGATTTTATTTTACTTCTGCAGAATTTCCTGAAAAGATTGCTCTTTACATTCGTGGAAGGTGGAGGTAGCCAATGTTACAGGTTATGGTGAAATTATATTTTCCTTGGTATCTTGCCAAACCATATTGCACATGCAGAACCAGGGCACTTTTTAATAAAGATAAGACCAAGATGCCACACAAATATTTAATATCACTGCACCCCTAAGAAAGTGATTATGTACATCATATACTGAAGAGCGAATCAGAGAGACTATGTTAGTGCATTTCAGTGGATCAGGAAAAAAAACATAACTTGATGGGCAATTGGAATGTGCTGGTGCTGTTGTATAGATCTAATTCTTTCCTCCAAAGCACATGGAGGCCTTTTGGGTGCCAAGAAAATACCACCGTGAAACAATGCTGCTTGATCCAGCTGCAGATGACTCTCAGCTCATCTTTGCTGTGCAATTAGTGACTCTAGGTCAAAAAAAAAAATCAAACCCAAAAACATAAATCAAAGCCATAGTTAAAATTATTTGTTATCTTTACGCAAGAAGAAGGTCATAAAAGGAGAAGTCAGTGGATTGCTTAAATGTAAAGTTCTTGTAATTTAAAGATGGTTTTTCTTTTTTTGTAGTTCACTTATTTTTTTCTTGGTTTCATCCTTCAATGTAAGTATAATTAATAACTTCATTTCCACAAAGATAATTTACATTGGGTTCATTTTTTCTAACTGTCTTGTATTTCTCTAATTTTTTTTTAATATGTATTTACATATTTTCCATTCTTATTTTTCAGTTTTATTTTGTCTATCTAGAACTGGTAAACAGCAGGTTTCAAATGACATCAAATTATGTAAATCTTCCTTACAGTCAGAAAAGAAATGAAGACACTTTCAGATAGAAGCCTATCCCATGTAAAAGTAGATGCCTAAGACATGGGGAACATGGAATCCTCTGGAAGGTATGACTCTGCTGCCTACAGCATGAGTCTAAATTACAAGCTCTTAACAGACATCTAATTTTTCCATGGCTCCTGGTGGTTGAGATAAATTCCACATGACACAGTCTGTTTCATGTTTTTTCCAGCCCCAGTGATATATAAAATTATATAATTTATACTTATTTGCTCAAAAGTAAATGTGTGTCCTGGACTGGTATTTATGAAAGTCTCTTTCAGTTCCTTATGAGCTAGCTTTCCTATTTACAGATCCAGAAGGCCTTAAAATATTGGGGTTTTATTTATTCTCATCTTCTTTACAGTTTCCTTGAAAAGAATGCTAGACATAAACCCACATTTAGATCACAATTAATCCCAGCTATGTGGGATTTCAGAAGTGAGGACTCAACTGTTGCTTCCCCTGAAACCAGTGAAGTTTAATATTATTCTAAATTTCTGAAAACCAAGCCAGAAAATAAGTCTAGAGAATTTTGTGCATTTTTTAAAAATTAATCTTTCATACTTGCATTTGCTTGCCTAGCTCTGAATAAGTTTGCTCCTGCATCCAGAGGTTGCTGAGGACATAACACAAATGTTGTAGCATGGTTGTTGTCATCCACCACAGGTGCTTTCCTACCATGGAGGACAAGTGCCTGTTTCCATCATGGGATGGAATACAGAGATCTTCAGTCAAGCCCTGGGTGAACTATTGCATCCATGTTGCATCCAGATATATTGCATCCATATAGCAACTCAGCACTGATGTCCCTGAGGTCCCACAAAGGATGCACAGGCAGTCCCAGCTGGGCAAAGATGCTCCTGGATGCTCAAATGCACTTCTGATTCTAAGCCACTTTCTGCTATTGCAAACTTAGAAGTACTGGGTGCTAGTGAGTACTGCTCAGCACAAGTAAGGACAGTAGGATTATGTTCCCTGGAAGGCTTTACTGGCAAGTATGGAAGAGGAAATATCAATTATTAGAAAAGGTCACTTTGCTGGAAAATTATATTGAAACATCAGCTAATTTAATACATTCATGCATAGCACTCGTTATTTTACAAAAAAAATATGCTGAGATTAAACTGTAAACTCATACATCTACGATCAAAGATTTTAACATTTACAATTGTTACCTTGAGTACATCAGATAGTAGAAAGTTTCCCATTGACTTTGTCTAAACTTTTTCTGAAAGAATTTTCAAAAAATTTTCATCTGTCTCTTACATTGACAGACTTTTCAAAACATGTATTTTCGGTGGCTCCCACAATAAAATCTTCTTAGCTGTTGAAATATTTGTGGTTCGGCTTTGTTTTGTAGTTATAGAATAATCTTTTCAGTATAAACTTCATGACCACCCAGAAATAACAGATGAATTGCTTATACCAAGCTCAGAAAAATAAATAAGTTCTACAATTTATTTACTCTTAGGAATACTGCTAGGCTATTTATTTCTCCAGGCTTCTGACTTAGATCTACTAGTACAAATAATGGCTCTGGGTCTTTCTGCTGAAACATGTATGCAGTTTTAGCCTTCAAAAGGTATTGAAGTTTTTCTGCTTCTTGGTAAAAACTAAACAAAACAAATGAAGACTAAAACACTGGAACAAATTAAATTAGGCAGCCTGAATATTTTCAGGTTTTTTAAGTTTGCTTCAGCTGTTGCAATTTAAGAAATGAGATTTTCTTTTGGTCAGGGAGCAACTCATGGTCGGCTGCCTCATAGAGCTCTACTTAATACAGATCATCTATAATGTATTTCTAATCATGGCAACTTAAGACCTTGCCTGTCATTAATTTTGCTACCACAGAGTTCAAAGAACTGGAGCCAAGAAGTTTTTCCTCTTAGAGATTTGTTATAGAAAACTGTGATAGTGAAGAAAAGAATTAATATGGCACCGTAGTTCTTTATTTCAGCTCTGGTATTCTTAATTTCTGTAGTATAGCACCACTGTAGTTCTTTATTTCAGCATTGTTGAAACAAAGAACAAGCTTTGAGACCAGTGTTATGAAGTCTGAAAAACAGAACAGGACAGAGCTGCCTCAGCCTTAAAGATAAAGTGAGAAAGTTTAAATTTATTGATCCACTTCAGCACTGAAAAGGGATCTTGTAAAGAAGTAGATAAAGCCTAAGTCATAACTCGGGATATATAACCTTCGGGTTATATACATAGATGAAAACATATGATGAATTTCATGATGACAAAAGTGGAATGGTATTCATCCCTGACACATATTTTCTCCAGAATCTGTCAATGTTTGTGCTGCCAAATCCTCTGTACTGAGCCACTCAATGACCTTCAAAATGCCTGGTACAAAGGTCCATTCAGCTGACAACTGGCCAATTTTCCAAGATAATGACAATGGAGCAGTAGAGATGCATATTGTTTGTTAGGCAGCTTAAGCTATATTTACTGTTGAGTAAGTGTTTTGTTCTATGGAAAAGAGAGAATGGGAGTCCTTTAAGCTCTGATCAGATTGACAGATTGGAAACATAAAGCTGAAAGATTGCTTACCCTGCAGCTAAGCCTGTATTTTTAAAATGAGGTTATACACCGAAAAGTGACTGAATAAATGGCCCAATTTTTATTTTATTATTTATTTGGATTTATGAGTATATAAAAAGTAGGTAAACTGTGTTTTGACATTTAAAAACCCCCACAAATCAAACTACAAAGGGAAAATGAGCAGCAAGTACCCTTATGTACCAGAGAGTGGTGAGGAGATAATCATCATAAAAGATCACGGATTATGTTATTTCCTGGCTTTCCCAGCCTAAATCGCTCTTGAAATCAAGGGAAAATCACCAGTTCTGTGGGACACTATAAATGTAAGAGTAGTTTCTTATGGATCTAGAGTACATTCAGTTGTTCCTCTTTCCTGCCTTTGCTGACAGCAGCTCTAGCCTTGTTTTCCCCATTTCTCTGTCAATACAGAAAAAGGTAATGTTGATTTTGATCACTGTTTAAATTCCGTTCAGATCCTGGCAGACAAGCCAGCCTCCTCCTAACCTGTGCAGCTACAGAAAGATAAACATTCCCAAGCACAGCAGGTGATACTAGAAATTAATTAATCATTCTGTCAAGGATGGGCATGCCCCAGGGGACAACGAGTTCACAAGCTTTCTTTGGTTCTGCAGTGCTAACAGTATAACACACTCTCGGATAACACAAAAAAGGAAGTAGGTACAAACAGCCTGAAAAAAAACCTCATTTTCTGCCACCACTACTCTACAGAGAATTATCTTCTCTACCACAAAAACAAATCAACACTCAAAGATAAGTACACAGATCTCTAAGAGAGAATTCAAATTGACCAGAATTTTGTGGGCTACCAACCTGAGTTCTGGGAATTCCTTGTTTACCAGAAAAAAATAAATCTCAATCTTGTACAGAGTAGCATCTCCTTTCTAGGTCCTTCTTCAATCCAGATTTTTTTTTATACAAACACAGGATGTTTCTGTGATCATTAGGAGAGATGTCATTCACATAAACAATCATTTGGCATCTGAAAACTGTTGTTTTATGAATACTTAGGGACTATTTTCATACTACTTAAATTAATGATTCTGGTAACTGGCCAACGTATCTGAGCTCAAGAGACCAAATGATTCAGATCAATATTCAGATCAATCCAGAGCTACCAATGTCAGTTCCTCAAGTGGCCAGTGAAGAAAAGGATGCCTGATGTCTGTTGGACATTTGAAGTTGTCACTTCATGTACGTTTGCCATCATTTCTCTCTGCTGCCCACTTTAGCAGGTGCTAAAGCAAGGTAACAGCAGGTAACAGCAATGACCAGTGGTGAAGATCATTATTTTACTCTGCCTGCTGATTACATACCTAGACTAGGATAACCATCTAACAGAAAGGAACAGGCACTTCCAATGGCCAGGTCCTTTTGCTTATCTCAGGCATTTTAAGAATCTTTCTTACCTGAGATGAGCCCTGGAACCATCAACCTCAATCTCTTCTTAACTATTAAGTGAGACAACTGGTTTAGTCTACGCCTAATTCTTGGACACATAAGGAGATTTTAGCATGATCCCAGCTCCGTTAAATTACCAACAATACTAACAAACAAATTTATTTACTCAGACATTTGGTAGATATATTTTTTCTTATGCCAAGATTAAATTGCTATATATTACATTGCTAAAAATAAATTGGAATTATCAATACACTGGAACTGTTTTCTAATATTTGCTTTCTAGGGACTTCCAATTTTAATACATTTAATTATTGACTGATGGATACTCTCAAGGAGCCACTGAAGTCAATCAGCCTCAAGTCAATCAGAAAAGTCAAATCAGCCTCAAGTTTTGCACAACTGTGCCTTATGCTGTTCACATACACTAAAACTTCAGTCATATCAATAGTTTCGTTTTTATCTTATCCTGTTTCCAGTGCTAATGAATCCAGATTATATTATTTATCTGGTCAAAAAATGCTTTTGTTTATTCTTTGTTCTGGGACACTGACCATGAGGGTGAGTTCTATAAAATAGCAGGTTTTATAATACATGTATTACTTTAAGCTGGTCCATTTTGAAGTGGAAGAATGAGAGAAATATGAAGAAATGCCCACATAATAAGTAATACCACATGCCTATAGGGTATGCGTGTATTTGAACACGAAAACTCCGGAACTATTTACTGGGCTTCAAAAATAGTACAAAAAATGAACTTACTCTTTACCTAATTTAGCTTTCCTGATTGAGGAAACATCCTTTACTTTTGCATATGCCACAAAATCTGGTCTGACTCAGGATTCAACAGCAGTCTCTCTGGATGGTTGTCCCACAGTGATCAGCAGAGCCCCACTGCATTTGTTGAAGTGTATAGGACAAATAGGGTGATTTTAAAAAATGTTTATTATCACTGTTTTAAATTTCATATAACACAAGTATCCATTTGGCTTCCTTGACTTGCTGCATTCACTTTTCTTTTCTGGTTGTCTAGAGCTGTCTTTTAAATAAAACTCTTCATCTCTTCTCTTTATTTGGATCTACCACTTTGTGCCATAAGGGTTCTGCTCATCAGTGTTCCTTGAAGCACAGCCAATCTCTGCCATCTTCCATACCCTACTTGCTCATCCCATTCCTGTCATCTATTTTTGCCCTTCCTAAGCTATTGTCTTTGCCCAGGGCTCAATGTCCTCCTGAAAAAAAGAAAGCAATCTGGTAATATAACTGTAATATCTAAATATAAGTGTCCAGTTAAAATTATACTGATCACACCACCTCTCCCTGTCACTTCCTCTATATTTAGGCTATTTTCACCTTTATACAAAAACTCTGGATCCATATGGAATCATATGGTCTCTGCATTTTACTAGGATTGTCCTTGACTCCAGTCCCACAACAGTTGCTGAACTCACACAGACAGGTAACACAGCAATGTTATTTGTTGATGCAATAGAGAGAAAGAACATGGTTTTCCACAGTCTGCTTGGTTTTGGTGCCTGACTTAAGTATGTCTCAGAAGTTGCTGAAGTTCTTGGTGCTCAGTGAGAGGTGATGGTCTTTCTACCCAACATAGCTGCCAGAACACTTGGAAAGCGCCTTACATGCATTTCTCATGTAAGGAAATAAAGCACTTGAAATCCGTTTCTGGTAAATATTTAATGCTTCCATTGAGAGTATAAGAAAACAAAAGGAATATTGAGCTTCTCTGTCAGGTCACAGATGTGTCCTCCTGTGCCCTTCCTGAGAACAAACAGCCCCTAGTGCTGCCCTGGGATGATCAGAGCTATAGTTGACCATTTCCCACACAGAAATGCAGGAGATACAGAGTTATATAAGGAACCAGGGCAATGTCAGCTGTAAGTTGTCACCTCACCAGATTCTTGCCTGTCCCAGTGATGGCTGGAGAGGAGCATCCCCTCAGGTGAGCTTGCCTCAGCCTTTTGATCATTCCTGAGTTTCTCCCACTCTGGATGAGTGCTGCAGTTGCTAGACCTCTGCATACAGGGTGAGAGATGTTATGACGCAGGTCGAGCCTTAATGTACCTTACTTTTTGTCATTCTGCAGGAATTTAAGCAAGTACTTGCTACATAACTTGAGGAAAAAATGTAGGTACCCATCTCTCAAGAAACAGTCGTTTCAGGGAGACCATTCACAGATAATTAATAATAAACGCCAGAGGAGCTTTCAAATTAAGTAGGGAGGCATCTAGAGAGCTGAAGTACATAAAAAGTATCAAGCAATCCTGCAAAGGGAAGAGGCCAGGTTGCTGTCTCACCCTAGGATAGGTTTTAATCACTGCCAGTGCATATTGTTTCCTCCAAGGTCAAAAACGCCAGGACAGTTTTATTCATGCCTGCCTCTCACATCAAACGTGAACATATCTGCATATAATTTTCAAATGCAGGGCAGGGCCTGATCCCCTGACTATTTGTGATTGATATGACTTTTGTGAAACATAGTGAACTTGGGTACTGGCAGAGATATAGGCTCTTTGGAAGAAGAGGATTATGTTGCTAATGGGCAAAAACCATCATTTTCCTTTAAAAATTGTACATATTTGCAGCACATCACAAATATCTCCTTAAGCCTAGCATGCTGATGTGAAAAAAAAACCTCTTAAATATCTGGGGGAAAATGTGTTTACTTTGCAGTGTCAGGACATTAAACTATAAAATGCCTCAGCTTATTTAAATCCATGTACAGCAACATAAAGTGTACTTAACCCCAGATGTTGCAGAAATATGATCTGCAAACTAGTAATAGCATATTTAGAGGCTGGATATCATAGAAAACAAACTTAGTTCCTTACACAAGAGTTCTTTTTTTTGTTTGTATAATAGTTGCTTTTGTTTCCAGATTGGAAAAAGGCTAAACAGAGAATATTTGATTAGAGAAAATAAACTCCCATTAGCGCTGTGAGACACACAACAGTGCAACACCCTGGCTCTGCTACAGCACAATGCCAAATGAAGCCACAATGGAATTAAGTTTTCCATACAGAGGGAAACATACACGTTTTGTTCACTGTCCTACGCCTCAAATTCGCATGGGGAGAGGAGGCACTTCTCACCATGTGGAAACTGTTAAAAGGATGTGAAAACAAATGTTTTTAATTGAAATTGTCATTGCTGAGCCAGACTGCTGTCTGGGGTATCTTGCTGAAAAGTGACAGCAACAGCAGGGTAACAATGTAAGAGATTGTAAAACCAGTTTCCATTACGCACTAATTCAGGGACCACATGTGGGATGCTATCACATTGTTTATTTTAAGACTTAACACTAAGGGTGGAAAGCCTCTTGTTGGTGCAAGGCTGAGAGCTAGGGAGGAAGCACAATCCAGGTCAAGGACCCGAAATTGGTGCTCCTCTGCTGCTGACCTGCTGTGTAGCCTTGTGCCACTGACGTCGTTCTCTCTGCCTGTGTCTCCTCTCAAGCTCTGTGATTATTCTGTGTCTTGACATCACATTTCCCTGGGCATGGAGGCAATCCTTTTGTAGTGCATGCTTAAGTACCAATGCAATATCACTGTGAATAATAACAAGTAATAATTTGACCACTAAATTGTCTGTGGAAGGTTTCATTTCAGTCCAGCTCTCCAAATTCATAGCAGGACAGTCTGACAGACTTGCCAATCCCGGAAAAATTCTTCCTAAAGGATAATATTTCTTTAATTTGTATTTTTAAAAAATCGTTTTTATATTTGCTCCTTTTTACTCGTTGGAGTCTTGAAGGTTTGACTATGTGAGTTTTGTTCTCTCAGGCCTGGGTGCTGTAGATGTGTGCTGCTGCTGAACACATGTCAGCAAAGAGCCCAGGCACAGGGTCAAGCTGTCTTCTTCAGCTCACCCAGAGAAGATGAAAGCTGTGACACGTCAGCCCTACCTCTCTTTCTCACGGGAATATTTATAGCCAAACCATGTTCGTTAAGGGTAGGTATCTAAAGCTGATGCTGGCATCTGGATGTCAAGCACAAAGCTGAGAGCTGACGTGTGTGATGGCTCTACAGCATTTCTCTTTGAGCTCCTGCTTCAGGCTTTAAAGCTTCCTCGAAACCCAAGGTCATCTGGTTTTCTTCTGGTTTTACACAAATTAACCCAGCAAAGCATGAAGGGAGTTGAACCCCACAATGAGAAGCATTTTGATTTTTTGCTTCTATAAATCAGACAAAAAGGCTTTATCTCTTTAAAGGAAGATGGAGAAAGCAACTCTTGCTAAGCCAGACTGATCTTTCTCAAAATAGAAGACAAAGGTATTGCCAATTCAGCCAAAATGGTCTCAGTGACATGAATAAGCCTGATAATATATTCAGGTAGCCAAAACTATCTGCTTTTTCATCGGTTCACAACACTAACAAACCACAAGCAAGCCACTTCTGTTTCAGAAGAAATGGAACCTAAATCAAAGAATTAGTATAATTTTGTATTCCTATTCAGAGAATTATATAACACTCTTGCTACCACTGAATTCATAAATAGCCTCACTCCTCCTGCATGATCTCACTTCCCTAGTTCTTGAAAGATTAAGACCTTCCTGGTATCATTCTCTGGATTCTTGGTTTAAACACTACATGAGCTAATTAGGTTTGTATATATGTGTAATGCAATGTTCATGTGAGGTGCCTCTTCATTGTGCATTTATGCATCTGTGATATGGACATGGGGATGCTTTGGGCATGTGGCAGTTTGCAGACTATTCTGGAGTCATTCTCTTATGACAAGAATTTGACTGCTGCCTCTTCCTCCTGCATAGGGAAGGCCAATCCCCAGACTTCAATGGGGCTCAAAGCCCTGCTCAAGGTGTGCACTCTGGTCATGCACCATGCTGCAGGTAGCAACCAAAACCTGACCAGACACTGTCTCTCCTGTCCCTGTGCCTGCTTTCTACAGGAAGGAAAGCTTTGAAAATAGAAAGTGTTATATGCAGCTTTCCCCATGTGAGAGACTGGGAAAGCTGAACATGGGGAAGCTCACTTTTGCACTTCTGTTTAAACATATCCTGAGTCTCTTTATCATTACCACCTCCTTCTAAGGGAGTAGTCATGTTCCCCCAAGTAGTCTCTTCTATCTCTGTCCCTCAAGTCACATTTTAAGCACATATGCCACTGCCTCTTGAGGATGCTTCCAATTTTAATTCAAAAACCATCTCCCTTTGACACAGATTTGTGTCTTCACAGTTTTGTAATGGAAAATTATGAGCAGAAATAAATAATCATGAGCCTCTGGTACCAGAAATAATTTTTCCCCTAAAGGAAGGGATCCTCAGCAATTTCAGTTGTCTGCATAATTAATTTTTTTGTGTCCCTCATTTGAAGTCTCTGTCACACTTTGCAAATCCACACCAGGGCACTGCAGCTATTGCTGTAGGGCACAAGCCATTTATATTCTCCAAGTCCCATTTTGGAAGCCCCAGTCCCACTGAGTAGATATTACACATTCAAGGAATCTCACTGATACCAAAATGACTAACTGTGTGAGTGCAACTCACAGCGTCAATAAGCTACGTGACCTACTCTGTAAATTAGTACTGCTTTGCAAATGCATTGCAGAGTCTCATTTACTACTCTCAGTAGTACTATTGCAGAAGGAATGAATTGAATCACCACCACCTTTACCTCACAACTGTTCCAGGTGGGGAAGGAGGGGGTGTTTTGGCTTGAAGTTTCCTGAAAGATTTTTATTGGTTCAAAAAGGAAATATCTACTTACTGGGGAATAGTAAACAAGAGTCTGAGTATAGGAAGCTGGATTGAGTAATCATAAGACAAGTGAGTGCTGAGTAGATGTGATATTCATATAGTTTGTTTCACTTCCTCCAGTTCAAATGTGTATTATTGTTAATATTAATCTCAGTGTAAAACTCAGCAGCAGACATGAGATATTAAGCATGCTATGAAAATGGTAGGTTTTGTGAATGTTGTTAAAAAGTCAGTCAAATTCAGAATCACATCTAAAAACACCTTTCAGCTTTTCTCTCTGCTTCCACAAGTGTCTGAAGTATCTTATTATTCACATATTCACATTATGCCATTGCCTACTTTCTAACTGCAAATGCAGAATTCATAGGCTGACATTTTATCATTACTTATATCCACTTCAGAAATAGCTCAAATTGAACTCTATTTTCTGTGACATAAATTACTTTGGTTTTGAGTTCAGAACTATAAAGTGTGTTATTTTTGCTATGACTGTCACATGATATCTCTCATCTTTTTCTAGAGCCTCTCCTCTACATAAAGCGTGAATAAATTTGGTTTGGTTTGTTTTGACTTGACTTGACTTGTTTTGTAGTGCTGTCTTCATTTTTTTTAAGTCAGAACATGCACTGTGCATTTTGACCAGGGCAATAAGTGTTTTTGCTGTCCTTCCCTTGAAACAAGCAGTACTAACCTAGAGTCTCCTGCAAATTTAATTTCCATTTCCCTAAAACTGCTGCTATGCTATGGCTCCTTTTAGATTGACCTCACTGAACACAGCTGCTATTTCTTATGCATTCTCCTCCACCAGAGCTTTGACTTATTTAAACAATGGAAAGAAAGAGCTGCCTCTACCTTTTCACCCTTGAGAGGAGACTCTGCTCCATAATTATGAATAATTCCCCTAAGATGATGATGTGATTGGGTTAGCAACTAAAATATTTGAGTAAAGATGACCTGGGTTGATTTTAAAAAATAATAATTCAATAGATTTTAAAGTCATCACAGATGCTCTGATTATATGGGTCACATTCCTACAAAACACTAGGCTAATTCCTATCTGAGTTAAACAGTATATTTTTGAAACCAAATCACTTTTGAATTAAAGATACATCCCTTGGTAAATCACTCCAACAATTAATTACCTTTGCTACTTAAAACTGCAAATCCCCCTCAAAATGTCGAGCTTTGGCTGGCAGTCCAAATACATACACAAGCTCTTGCTTCTTCCACAGGGTTAGCAATTCACTGGTGTCAGATACTCCCATCCTCTCTAGGGGTGTTCAAAGGCTGCTCTCAGCTCAGCTTCGAATCTTCTTTTTCAGGGTAAAGGGCTGCTTCCACAAGACCCTTATGCCAGAATATATTTTCTATTCTTGTAATCACAGATATTTGTTCCTAAAATTCCTTTAGATTCCTAAAATTATCTTTTCTAAAATCTCTCCAGTTTTCATCTTCTCTATTTCTCTTTTTTTTTCCTTTTAAGCCTGGCACTGGCATGGGGCACAGTATTCTGCAAACTATTCTGCTACTGCTGTATGTGAGGGCAGGAGAGCAATACACACTCCCCCCATTCCTGCATGACATCCTGCTGTTTACACCTCCTTGGCTCGTATCTATGCTCTCACCTAGCACTTCACAGTGGGAGATCATGCTCAGTTTGTTAACCAATGAGACTGGCCATAAAAACATAAAATGCAACTGCTTGTGATAGAAGATTTTGAGACTAATTTTCCTGCCTCACTCCATGCTCCAATACACACACACAAAATAAAATGCATCAGCTGCGACTTGCTGCTGTAATATCACTTGGGTATGACAGCCAGTTTTCTCCCCTGTGTCCTCAGTGGGTGAGGTTTCCCAGTTCAGCCAAGACCTGAGGAGACAAATGTGGTGACAGGAGCCAGAACAGGAGGAGCACAGCCCTATCTCCAGCAGGGCTGGGCTCCAGTGAAGTGCTTCTGCCATGCACATGTTTTTCTGTGGAGAGGAGCAGCAGTGGCATGGCATGGCACTGTCAGACCTGAAGTACAGAGTGGCTTAGCACTGTAATGTCATCCAAAACCCAAACATCATGGTGTGCAACAGACAGGTGTGAGAAGTGGGCTTTGCCAGCTTGAATCACCAGTATTTTGTTGTCCAGTGTCAGACACTCCCACCAAAGGTTTTCCCAATTCGTGAACAGGTCTACCACTATGCCTTTGGACCTCTTCAAAGTCTCCATTGCCCAAAGTGCAAAACTCCTCCTTGTCCATTCATCAGGTGCACATAACCCTTCTGAAATGCGGTTATAGGCTTGGAAACAGGTATTTGGACTGGATACACAAAGTGCTGGGCAGCAAACTCCTTAGACTGACCAAACACCTGGCCTCCATAGGTGACTCCACACTGGGATGGAGCACCCAACCTTCCCTCCACAGGTGTCCCTTCACACTACATTATTGGACAGATTTAAGAGCTATGCAGTTAGCACCTCCTCTCATCACAATTTCAGGTACATTCTTCAAACTCTACTTTGGTCTCCCGTAGCAGGGTCCCTTCTCTCACTTTGTTTTCATCCACTTTCTTCACGTCTATATAGATGTCTTTGAGAATAAATATTAGCATCTTCAGTATGAGTGCCTAATTCCAGTTTGGGTTATGACAACCAAGTGACTATTGGTTCATGTCAAGTTCAGCCACACTGCACACATTGTGCAAGCTTTAAAAAAATTCTTATTATATATAAGACATGGACTTTTTCATTGGCACACTCTGGAAGGCATGATATGGAAAGTTAACTTTCAGAGGAAGCTGAGAACAAATAGCAGTTCAATAGAGTTTTAGATAAAATTCCCTTGCTTTTGTTCCTCTCCTGGAATTCTTGACAGAAGTTGCTTTCTCTTGTGTGTGTATTCCTGTTCATAGTTTTACATATTACCTATAAAAGAGATGCATTAAAAGAAAAAAGTGAAGAAGAAGAAGGCAATTATTTTTGCTTCTAACAGCTAAATATCAATCTATGTGCCAGTTTGCCTTGTGAGTCAATATGGCCCTGACTCAGCAAAGTTCCCATCCACACACTTAACTGTAAGCTTGCAAATAGTCTCATTGACTTTACTTCGCCATATGTTCAAGTTTGACTGAATTGAGACTTCTAACAGATGTACACAACCTTATTAAATACAAAACTGAGGAAAACAAGGTGCCTGGCTTCCTCAGTAGTCTGAAAATCAGGCAGGAGCATTAGAAAGGTTAATCCCATGCTTAAGGTTTAGAGAGGAAATCAACCAAAAAAATTAGCTTTTTCTTTTCAAGCATCCCTTTCCCTTCCTGACACTGACATCCTGAATAAATGCAAACCCAGATTCATACTGTTCTGTCTTGGTTTTGCACAATCTTCATCAAAAGGTTTTGCAAAACCAAAGCTAAAGTCAGCATAGCCTGTCTGCTGCAGTTTGTCTAATGCTGAAAAAGGTGGCATAAATAAGATTGATCTCTGCAGCTTAGATGCCTTTGATCCCGTCTCCTGCCATTAGCTTTCACTCATAGCCTGCCTCAGATCACCCCACACTTTTTACAATTATGTCTCCAATGTTGATTTCAGTAGAGGACTCAAAGCATTCACTTGTTTTTTCTTTAGTCACCCCTTGAATAAAAAAATGTCATCTTCAGCTGAAACCACAACCAGCTCTGCTTCCTAAAGAAAAGCAAAATGTGAATGTGTGGACACTCAGCATGGAAAAGGACAGAGGAATGACAGCATTTCCAGAACATGAGGAAGCTTTTAAAAAGGCTGAATTTTCTTGTTCTATAGCTCTGAATCCTAAAATGTTTGGGCCTAAAATACTAAGGCAAAAACTGTGAAATCAAAACTCCAAGTTTTGTACTGTTTTATAACCCTGTTCATCTCACCTCACCTGACACTGGTTGGGAAGCCAGCTCCGAGATTAAAGACCAGGGACCATTTCATCACTTAAACCTGGAAAGCCGTGTGACTGCAGCATATTGAAAAATCTCTGATTTTGCAATTAAAGTTCAAGGGTTGTCAAAATAAAGAGAATTGCATCAATCAGCAGCAGCTAATGGACATCTGTGAGTCTTCCAACTACAACTTCAAGATTAATTGTGTTGTATGGCAGAGGGTTGCAACGTAATTGTTGAAAATATTTCCTGACCGTTGAGGAAGCAGCAAGATCTGGAAATTGTTCTGTACTCAGAACTTGGAGAGCAGCCAGCATGGGAAGAGGCATAGGACAGACTGCTGAGACCACCAGTGATCTCAGGAGAGATCTCCCAGGGTACTGGTGATGCTTAGGTTGATGTGATGGATTAAGTTCCTCTTCAGCTGGGACAGTCATGTCCAGACAGTCCCTGAGCATCATTTGCAAGGATTAGAAAAACAGCTCTTTGGATCTCTCAGATTCTGTTGACCAGGTGCATGATTTAGTTGCTTACACTTGGGCATCTGGAATAATTTTGAGATATCTTGTTTTTCACTGGGCAGATTTTCAAGGTGTAATAAATTGTGTGATAGACCCAGCACCTGCAGAGAATTATCTTGGATATTCTATGGCATCTCAGAATGCACTGATCAATTACCTACACATAGAAAACCACCATTCCCCTAGACCTCCACTGGCTATAGCAGGAGCTTGTACTCACAGCTCTCGAGTAGAGACACATACAGACACTTGGATCTGAGTTTCTTTACCGTTGAGCTGAATCCCTGTTGGACCCCAGAAACCTGGGGTTTTTGAGCTTTCTGAATTTTCTGGCACTGATCCCCTGGAAAACACTGCTTTTGACCTGAGGCCTTGGAGAAGGCTTCCAAATTTGAGTGATGAAGTTAAAATCACGAGTGTGTAGTTAAATTGAAGTGTGTTCTTTCACATTGTGAAGGGTTTCAAATTTGAGGTTTTTATAATGGAGTAATAGGTATGGGACAAGATGGAGGATTTTGGGTGGTGTCTCTTTTGGTGTTCTTCCTCCTTCATGTTCCTGGTTTCAGGTAGTAGTTTCTGATTGGACAGTTAGTGCTGCACTGAGGGTCATGGGAATTTGGTTATTGGGTTAAAAGTATAATTAATATAGGTGTTATTTCTCAATTGGACTGTTTAGCTTTCAGAGACCTTGTAGCAGCTGGATCTTGCTCCATTTTGTTCGCTTCTAGCTGGTGGCTAGAAGTGCTGCTGAACTTTCTGTACTTTTGATAAGATTTATTAAACAATAAAGCCAAAACACGAGAAAATTTGTTTCCTTCGTGTGTTTTTTAATTCTGGCTCTGAGTGAAGACAGAAGAGACTCCAGACAAACCACTAATTAAGTGGTGCAAAACACCACCACCGTTAAAAATCCCGTTCCTGCTGACCCAGTAACCTTCATCATGCCCAAAACACACATCCACTAAAAGGGCTAAAAAATAAATGCTCACTGACTTTTACTCACGTTCAAAAGGGCTCTTCAGAGTCAGCATGCTAATTAAATTGCTTGCAGCTCCTTTCACTTTCTATTTTTTCCTCTCTCTTCCTTTCCCTGTGCCCCATCAGTTATTTCAACTTCTTTCCTTCTTCCTTTTCCATTTCTTTTATCTAGTGGCCTCTGTACACAGAATGGCCACCCTCCTTTCAGACTCTGTGTGCTGAATCATGTCACAGTCTTTAGAAATTAGCAGGGCTGCTTAGCAATGTAGCCAGTCAAGGACTACTGGAGAGAGCATCTTCCACAGTGCTGAGGTCCTTGTTTAGCCAGCTGGGTGGTACATTTGACACTATCCTGGCTGAGGAAAGCTCTTGATCTTAGTGCAGATTAAGCACTGATCAAATGCTCTTGTATGAAACAAGGTGCCACACAAGAGGTTTTGAAGAATTATGGGATTTCAAATATCCCTGCTCTTGGCACATCCTGCCAGCTAACTTTAGGCATTTCCTGGTCTCTGTGCCATCTCATTTTGATGTCATTTGGAGATCCTGAACTTGGATAATTTCAAATGTCATGATACCATGTTGTGAAGGTATTTGAGCAATCTCTGATACAGGCATTTGAAGTGTACATCACTGTAATTCTCTTCTGGGGTAACTAGACCTTTGAGAAAAAAAACAAAAAACAGGAGTACTGAAACATGTGGGTAACAAGTTAAATACAAATTGATTCATTTCTTTCAGGTATTCTGCTTTCATTGGATATAAAACTGCTTAAGACTATGCATAGATTAAAAATGTGCACCATTTCCCTGTACTTGGGTACGTCTCAGCAATGTCCCGACTCCAGAAAGGTCAAGAGCCTTTGGTGCAAGTCGGTTTCCACAGAGAGAAAATTAATAGCTGTGCGTTTGAAAGGAAATATGCAGTCCAGACAGCAGCAGGCTAGGATAATGGGTGCAATAATCCAGATTCAGACTGTCTCCTGAACCTTTGGATTTTTAATCCCCGAGATCAAAAGCTCCCACAGGCAGAGAGCGCACTGCTTTATGTGCACAGTGCAGAGCAAGCTGTCAGTGCTGAGTAAATAATACATAACAAGTTTTATAACCAGGACTTAAAGTGTCTATCAGTTCTCTCGTGGCAGCTGCTTATTTGCTTACTGTGGGAACTGAGTGACATTTGAATGAGTGCATCCAGGCAGCAAGGCGGTCTGGGGAGCTCTGCCATCCTTCCTGCCAGCTCCTGGCTCTAGCACCCAATTCATGACAAATGGGCCACATTTGGTTCCAGCCTCAAGCAAACCACAACAGAGGCATAGATTTGACTCTTCAGTGGGATTTCTAGAGGTGCGGGAGGAGCCACTTTTTTAGGGCTTTAATAGTTCTGCATACATCAAAAGTACTGCTGCACCATCATCTCTGGGGCAGTAGAGTCCCTCTGCCATATTTGTCTGGTATTTGGAAGGGAGAAGCTTTCCCGAACCTGAATCCTGGAACTTAAAATAGGAGAATTTTAAAACATTTCTCATTTTTAATTTGCACTGATATTATACATTATATTTTCATTCAAAACGTATAAACAGACTCAGTTTTTCTTGTTCTATAAGTTTAAAAACGTTTTTCATAGGCCTGAAAAGAACTTCTTACACCAAAAAATGCTGTTTCCTCTTGCATCTTTCAATCATGTCACTTTATTTCTTTCTTCAGCTGTTTGTGCTCTATCTTGAATCTACTCAGGCCTCCTGCAGCCTCTGCTCCTACAGGGAAGCAGCTCCAGACCTGGAGAAGAAGCTCCAGACCCTCATTCTTCCTCTGCTTAAAAATTTATTAATATTAAGATGATATATAGTACTAGCCTGTTTGTATTTCTTAGTTCTGCTCTCTGCCTTGTCTTCTGCCTTACAGAATCCTGTTTCCCTGAGGTGCTTGAAACCAGCAATCAGTCTCTGTTTCACTTGGCTCAGCGAGCTCAGGTCTAGTTTGTTTTTATCTCATCTTCAGCCAAATAACTTCCAAAAAAAAAAAAAAATGGGCAAGCAGCTGTAATCCATTGGGAATTTGTACTTGGGAGAGAAAGCCACCTTTCTAGAAAAAGACTATGCTACAGGATGACCTTTTCACTTGCATATCTGGGGAAAGGGTGTCAATCCCCTGAAATCATCATGAAAATGAGTGTGTGCATGAATGCAGAAGAGCCAGGGTGCAGATCCATACCATGCATTCCTCACCAGTTTTCCTATACTTTTCCTCTGTGGCTCTGTCCTCATTTTCACTCTTTCAGCTGATTACTTGTCTAGAAGTGTCCTCTTATTTTGGGGCAACTGTGAAGATGGCTCCATACATCAGTCAATATTCCCACAAACTCATCATTTACACCAAGCCAGGTTTCTCTGTCTGAAGCCCCAAGAGAACAGTCCCTCCTCACATAAAGGTTTATGTGATGTCTGTCTCTTGCACAGAGCTGTGAAACCGGCAAGATTTTCCTTTCCTGCTCTACATCTGCACAAAAATCACTGGAAGCCTTTGTAGGATTTAACATGTGAATAGACTAGCGCAGAGTACTAGAGCTGTAAAATCAACTCTTCTGCTGCAGATTTAACCTTCTATTTTTCAACATATACAAAGAATGTATTTCTGGACTTAATGTTCATCATGAGAACATGACAGCCAAAGCTTCCTTCTCTAAGAAAAATACAATTTATTTTAGAATGCTCTTTTTAACGGGTTGTCACAGATATAGTCAAATCATAGCAGGTTGTTAAAAATACACGTCACTCCAAACATTTCAACCTACACCATATTTTCAACAATTCATGTTCTGAGTTGAAGGTTACCCTTGCCATGCTCAATATTATCTGCCATATCTGAATAGATTTATTTTATATTCTTACCTTGCAGTCTTTGTGTTTCACTTCTCTTGCAATTAAATCTTTCTTTTTCTTGGGTTGGATTTTGGTTGCTCTTTTTTTCCTCCCCAAGCATGTACAGCACAACTGCTAGTGTAAAAAAAGGTCCACTTACACATAGGTGATAAAAATTCACAGTAAAGCCACAGATGTAGCAGAGTGAGAATTACTGTAGCAGCAGGAACAGAAGATAAAAGAGGATTACATATGATGAAATGTAGTAATTGACTAGAAGTCACTGAAAAATACCAGATGGATGTCACTATTCCACACAGCTCTAATTTGCCTCTAGTCTTTATTGAGCTTCACTTGAGCTTTGCTTTTACTATTTTCCTGAGTGTAATTGGGGTTTATTGATACACTATTATGGGCCAGTTTATATGTGACCATAAAAAATACAGTTTGAGGCCCCAGTTTAACCAGGAACACAGTACTATTCTGCTTAGCTGAAGACAGTCACATTAATGACTGCCATAAGATAAATTCCTGTTTTCTCCCTCAGACCTTTGCATAGAGTATGAACAGTAAATGCTTCACAGTGCATTTAAATTGCAGGAGCATTTTCAGTGAGGGATTGCTGCATAAAAAGATCAGGCATGTAATTTCAGATACTGCCAAAAGAAGCTTATATGGGATTTTGATTCTGGTTTTGTGTATAAAGAAAACAAATCTACATACTATAATGACTTGCCAGAGCCAGTCTGGAGCTCTGCTTAGTTATCAAGAATTTATTTTTCTATTTATTTTAGCACTAAGGGCAGGGGAGAAAGGAAATACTTGAGTTTTGCTCTTCTTTATCTCCTTCCACCTGGCAGGGGTTGAAATAAAAGGAAGTGAGGGACTGCTAGCTCTCTCTCTTCTGACTGAGTGGGAGAGTCCTGCTACTTTTCTGGTTTGGCTGGAGAAATTGTGCCTCAGTGGCCAGGAATTTGATATTAGTTGGTACCTAACTCAAATCTTTCTGCCTTTCTGGCAAAAGATAGGAGCATCACATATGGGAAGAAAAGATACCTCACCTGAATGAACCACGGTGAATGGATTTTCACAAGAGCCTGAAGTATAGTGGGTAGATGAAACCAACACTTACCTCTGCACCTGCCCTTCTGCCACCCTCCACTGCAGGGTGGGATGAACCATTTTGCCTTATCTCTCCCAAAAAGCATTTGAACAAACATCTCAACACGGAATTTGTACAGGTCTCTTGCAGGGAGGCTGCTAAAACAGATGGGCAGTAGAAGAGACTCTGACATGGCACCTCTGAAATAGCAAAACATGGGGCAATCCCAGGCTCTGGGCACTGTCTGAGCCAGGAGCTAAGTCCAAGGTCAGGTCAAAGGAGAAGCAGCTCCTGCAAACATCTAGCACAGGGCAGGCAGCTTCAGGCACTTGCTGGCCATGGCCTGAGGAATGGCCCTGCAGCACCAGCACTGCTGGACATGCCAGCAAGCCCTGCCACTGCTACACAGGTCTGTCTCCTTCTCTCCATAATTACTTCCTCTCAATCACCAAATCAGCATCCCTTGTTAGCTCTCCCTTCCTGATGAAGAGGCTTGCACAAGTGCTCTGCCTCCACATGGCTTTCCTAAAAATGAGCAAAAGGGAGGCACTTCCCAACCTCTGGTAACCTGCTTTGAATCCTTCGTCTTACAGCTTTCATTTAAACTATGCTTTGACTCTAAGGCACTACACTGGCCATTTTGCTCACACAGGAAAGAAAACACAATTGTTGCAGTTTAATTCTCACGTATTTATTTCCTTTTATCCTCAAAAAGGCTCTTCTGTTTGAACCCTGGAAGACAAGCTGGGAACACCAAGCAGTATAGTCCTGCTCTAGTGTGTGTGCTACCTGTTCAAAATCCCACTTCTTTTCCTTCCTCCCTGCCAGGGCACCTGCATTTCTGACAATTGCCACTCTGGTTTCAGTTTTTCTTCTTCTTTTCTATGCCCAGTCAGCAGGGTGACCTTTAAATGCATTCAAACCTTTGCTGATGGTTGATTAGACTACCCAGATATGCCCCTAAACGCCCACCATGTCACTGACCAAATCAAGGTGCACCATAGCTGTGGCCACTGACATTGAGTCACTAATTAAAATTTTTCACTAATTCTACAGTAGATGATATGTGCTGTGTGATGTGTTTTATTAATCTTTCAGCAAAAAAATTGTTTTGTTTCCTTTCCTTTTAAAATATCTTTCATTAGTGTCAGATTATAGCCAGGAAGTGTATGGTAATTGAGTACTTGCTTGTTTATAACAATTAGTGGGAGGTTATCACACATGCTTGCCCTTAAACCTATTTGAATAAATTATATTTATATAATATAAAATAATGATACTGTACCACGACACACGTAATTTTCATTTATGCAAATAGGTTCTCTATGGGAATAATGTGTTGTTCCAGATGTGACATTGTCCAGACTGTGCATGTTACCACATGGATGGATGTTCTTCATGGTACAAATGCATGTTAGTACAGGGGCTTTGTTTCCACTACAGATATTTTAGTTGAGATCAGAAATGCCATTATATGAAATACTAAAAAGGAGCTTCAAGTCCATTATTTCAAGTAACCATTTTCTAGATATTTGTAGAAAATCAAATAAATTTTGCTGGAAGAACCATATTTTTTAAAGTTCAGTTGATCAAAATTAAAATACCGCTTCTGTTTAAAAGCCTTACCTCATTTCTAGAGAAAGAATCCAGGACAATTCCCCAAAAAAACCAATCATTTAGAATACATAAAGCCAAATATTTGTTTAAATGAATAAAGAAAACAAGCATTTGTATTATTCAGATTTTATTCTGTGATATGTTTCTTAAGAAAATTTCTTGGTGACAGAGAAGCAACCTTGTAAAGTAGTTTGATAGTGTAGGATATATACCATAGCTTTAGAGGGGACACTCCATACAGGAAAACTGTAGAATGAATCATGTTTATTCTCCACAATTTTCACATTCAGCAGAGTGGGTGTCTCAGACGCACAAAACTATTTTCTTATTGTTTCTCTAATGCTATTCAAGAGGACACATATTGTCTGCATATTTGAGAAAACACCATTTGCATTGCTGGTAGTAAATTAAAAGCTGTCACAAGAACACATAATAAATAGATAAAATGCATAGTTCAACACTTGAATATGAAGCTGTAAACACCAGCAAGCTGTCACCTTGACATTTGCTTGCATTAATCTGGAAGCCAATTTAAATATCTTTGACTGTTCACTTCAGTATATTGTCACTGCCTTTCTCTAGAAGGATACATTGAAAAAAATTCTACTGTGAGAGCAGAAAAAAAAAATGTTCAGCTAACTTGCAGTCCCACTGCAAATGCAAAGTTCTACTCTGTATAAACCCACGTAAAGAAGTAATTGTGAGAAGCCAAGTATAATAGTAAGTCTTTGAAAGGGACAAAGAGCTGAACTGGAGGAACATCCATATGTCAGATGTTTACTGTTTCATTACAGGGCTTGGAAAATAAGAGTACCTTTAGTCTCTTCTCTTGATCCTCCTATAGAGATGAGCTCCTATGTATTTATGCATAGCCCCACACTGTTTGATAAACCACAGAACAGGGTTTTGGCACCAGCATTAATTATTCTCCAATGACAGCCCCAGCTGCACCAGGTAGCTGCTCATTAGCATGCTGCCCTAATGCCAAGGGAGTGATTAGATAAAAACAGACACCAGAGAAGAGATAAAAGGAGGTGAATGAGGGGAAAGGCCTTTTAACTGTCTGTCTCTCTTTCCTCTGAGGATCTCCCTCCCAAACGACCTTAAATCAAGTGGCTGACATACAGGTTGCAGTGCTGGCAGAAATGCAGTACCCGTCTCAAGTGCAGCTATTTGGTACTTTTCACTTTGTCTTTGCCTTCCACAGTAGTGACAAGAAGACAGATTATTTCAAGCACCTCCACAGTTATGGCAGAGTGAATGTGCCTTGCTGCTAATAATAGAAATAATTGTTTTTTCCAAGTTCTGTATTTTATTTGGAGCCAATTCTATCAAATTTAATAACATCTCATGTTCAGAAAAGAATAAATTAGCTTTTTCTTGGCTTGAGTAAAATAAGCAAAATTGTTCTCTCATTGATCAAAAAGAAGTCAGTGAAAAGACAGCTGATTACGATGCGCACATGGTAATGTCTAATATAATATTCCACTTTATGATGGAGAGAAGGATCAGACATGAAGTTTATATCATAATCATATCAAATAAATACATTCCTAGAGTCTTGTCTGCAGTGCTGCAGTGGAATTTGGATGACAGATCCAGTATTTATGAAGTCTGACAGAGGAGCACAGCTCAAGGGGTTTTGATATATGCTGGCACAAATACATCCTTTTTATTTTATTTTGCTGCTTGTATCAGACAGAAATTTATCACTCTGATTAGTACGTATTTATGTCAGCAAATTCATAATACTATAAAGCATCTCTTTCCCAACATTTTTGTTTCCATGGCTTTGGAGATTTTCAGGGAAACGGGGAAAGCTAGAAGGGTATTTGTATTTCACAGCAGACAATTTTCAACAAGAACACTAGGCAAAACCAACTTGCAAACCCATAACCACCATTTAAACAGGTTTGTAGCTCATTTAGGAAAGCTAAGAGACATTTCTTTTGATATGTAATCATAAATAGCTCATTCCGTAGTAACATGAATTTGCTTCTATGCTTCACTGTGGGGATAATAGGCTACTTCTTTATGTAACTCTCTCTAAGCAATTTTGGGTCTCTATGTAGAAAAAGATAGCTTCAGACCACTCATTGCTCACAGACATGTCTGGTCCCCATCCTGAGCACAATCAAATTTTCTAGTAAGTATCAGCAGAATGGTGCTGCTTGGGAGATATTTACAGTGATATTGTCTAAAGGGTTCCATTCTTCTGATGTATGGTGTCATAAGCAACCTATCTGCAAAATACATTATTAGAGCATCAATCCTTATTATATACAGCAGATGTAGGAGTAATGGAATAGTGAACACTTCCTAGTTTAGGACATACTGTTCCCCCTTGGTTTTAAATCAACTGTTAACCATGCAAAGGCCCCTTATTTTGCTCACTGAATTGTGGCCTGCCTTGTATTTCAGCACTGATCAGATTATTTTAGGGACATGGGTCAGCAGTGCCCTGGCAGCCAGTAGGGCCAAGCATGTCCTGGTGTATCATGCACAGCATCACCAGCTGGGCAAGGGAGGGGACTGTCCTGCTCTGCTCTGCTCTGCTCTGCTCTGCTCTGCTCTGGGGCAGCTTCACCTTTAATATTGTGTGCAGTTTTGGGTTCCACAATACCAGAAAAATATTAAACTATTAGAGAGTGTCCAGAGGAAGATAATGAAGATGGTGAAGGGTCTGGAGGGGAAGCTGTATGAAGAGTTGAGGTCACTTGGTCTGTTCAGCCTGGAGAAGAGGAGATTGAGGAGAGACCTCATTGCAGTCTTAGGACAGTCTCATTGCAACTTCCTTGTGAGGGGAAGAGGAGAGGCATCTGATCTCTTCTCTGTAGTAACCAGTGACAGGACTCAAGGGAATGGCCTGAAGTTGTGTCAGGGGAGGTTTAGGTTGGATATTAGAGAAAGGTTCTTCACCCAGAGGGTGTTTGGGCATTGGAACAGGATCAAGATGCATTTGGAAAAATGTCCTTAGGCACATGGTATTGTGGGATGACTCTTGGGGATGGTCCTTTGTAGGGCCAGAAGTTGGACTCAATGATCCTTATGGGTCCCTTCCAACTCAGTTATTCTGTGATTCTGCAATACTTCTGCTATGAAACCTTTCACTTGGCCTGCAATTTGATTAACAGCTTCAAAGATTAGAGATGAACTGATGAACACATACACATTTTCTAATGCTGGCTTCAAAGTGGTCTTTCACTTATGTAGGATAAGTAATTCTATGAGCATCTGATGTTACAAAGCCTCAATGTTTTTGCCATTTGTGTCCCCTGATATTATTTGTGTTTGCCAAATTACACAAATACTTTCCATTAACACCACAAATACATGCAATGTCTTCCCACAAAATACATTGGCAGTGATCCTTGGACTGACACATTCAGCGATGCCAAGATGCCAGAGGGATCAGACAAAAGCCAGGGGTGAACTTACAAATGTTCATACTCCCATTTCTCATCCACCCTAATGCCCATTTTTATAAAACTGGTAAAAACATAATTACTTTTGAGACCTCTGCCTCTCTGTCAAAACTGGCTGAAAACAGCTACTGAGTTCAAGAGTTATTAAGAGTGAAGAGAGAAACCCGCGAACAGAAGAAGGGATCATTCCAGGCTTGTTTCCATGGGAAATCAATATACAAATGTTCAGGAAAAAAGTGTGGGTTAACATGGTCTATAGCCTGAGTGAGAAGAGCTGGGAATGAGCCCAGCCTCTCTCCAGTGGGGAAAGCTGTCAAGACTGCTAAGAAAAGGATGGCATAGGGGAGAATGGCATAGGGTCAGCCAGGAGAAGAACTGCTGGAGTTCCCAAAACAGGATCAGGTATTTGCAGATGAACTCTGCTACGCCGTCCAGACTAATGAAACTCTTCACAGCAGTTGTTGGCAAAGCAGAGAGGGGCACCAAAACCTTCTGGCTCAGCTCAGCTGCCAGCAGCAGAAGCCCTGGAAATCAGCCATTCTCACTAACATGCTCTCCATCCCTAAAGGAGAATGGGAAAGGGCTCCTGTGCTATCCCCCCATCTTGCTAAGCCATTCCCAAGCACTTAGGAGCCTTATCATTGATGTTCAAAATTACTTTTCCCTGTGTAGTTTTGCAGATGCTCATCACAGGACACAGACAGATTCCTCCTTGTAGGCAGGGTTTCTCTTCATGTACACTTTTAGCTTCCGAGAAACTCCAAGCTCTAAGCAAAGCTTTCCCCTCTCTTAGAGGACTTAACAGATACCTCTCCTGCGTGGTGACCTAGCTACCCAGTGAGATGAGAAATTATGCTAAAGCTTTCTTTTAGAGAAAACTCAGGATCTTTACTATTTTTGAGACTTCCAGGCGTCACACTGGGTTGAGTTCAGTCACGGACTGTTCACACAGACCTAGCTTTTTTGGAAAGTAATGCTAGAAATATAGAAACCCCCTCTGATCTAGGTAGTTTTATAGTAATTCTCCTGATGCCTCCTACTAAAACATCAAATTTTCTATCTGATTTCCAACTAAGCCTATGTATCTCAGAGTGCATGATCTGCTTGAATTTATATTTATAATGTCTTGATTTTTAATTTGATATTTTAAGGAAAGGTTTTGAAAAAAAGAATCAACTCATTCCATGCCTGATTTCTTTTAAAAGTTTAAAATACCTGCATTAACAAAGAAAGTGGGGTATCTTTGCAGATTGAGTCAAGCTTGAGTCTGCTATTTTTCTGCTAATTAAAGCCATTAATCCAAAAAGATTATTATGGACAGTAAATCTTTTCAATGTGAAATATGTTTCTTTCATAATGAATTGCCTATTACCTGAAAATCTATCCTGTGCTGTTTAGGTTTTCAGCTTGGCACAGCAGCCTATATCCAATTTTTCTAATTAGTTGTCTGTACAGAATACATTTTTCCCCCAGTCTTTTAGAACTGCCTCTGTCAACTTTGGCCCTTTTGTCTGGATTTGAGCCTTTGACGAGGATGTGCATTGCCCTCTGCATTCATTACCCAGTGAAGGGAATTGCAGGCAAGATAAGTCTGGACTGAGACCACATTTTTGAATCACATAGCACCAGAGAGAAGTAAAGTGGGGGAAAGGCAGTGCAGCCTGCCTGCAGGTTGTCAGTGTTTATGCATTCATTGTACTGATGGAACAACTTTGTGGCTGTCTGCTGTGGAATATCCTTTCATCTTCATTTCTCCTGCCTAGTGACGTGTGCAAAGAGACTTAATCAGCTCTGTCCAGATGGATGCTAATGAAGGAGACATTATACCAAACACTATTATAAATTCTTATTCACATCTCATTTTCTTTTGTCTCACTCTATTTTTAGAGCTGATTTCTGGAGATGCAATTACAATCCTGATATTTATCAAGCAGTCAACATCTGAAGGTGCTATTTCATGTCCACCCACTCTGATTTTATCTGCCAACAGCTAATGAATGAGTCCTACACATATTTTTCATCTGTCCCATAATAATATTGACCTTGTGTGACATTTAAATAACAAACAATACCAAAAACATGTTATGTTTTTAGATATGCAATAAAGATGTCTTTTTATCTACATACCAGGGCAGAAATTTTTCATGAGATTATTTGTGCTCACACATGGGCAGCAGTAGCACATAAATATTCAGGACAGCAACTGGAAAATATTCCAAGTTCCAATTTCAGGAGATGTTAGGAAGGAACAAGTGGTTCTGTGAGATGCTAATAAAGTCTGATTATTGTCAGACTTGAATCTTGTAGCTGACTGATCTTGGTCCCTAAGAAGCTGCAAGCACCAGTGAAGCTATTGTCAAAACTGGGGCATTTATAGTTCAACTCTCCTGTTTAATTTTTATGGTGTCAGTAAAGGACAATGTCACACCATTCAGCCTCAAGAGGACTTCTCTAGTCAGCACCCACCCTCACAATGTTCAAAGAAATGCAATGACCTTTGGAATGTTTATCCTCTTGCAAAACAACTGAAGCTGTCGATGTCCAGAAAAAATTTACAGGCAAAAGAGGCAACAGGATGGGCTCACACATGAAGATTTGACAGCCTTGAACAAAACTGTGAACACCAGGCAAAGTGTAACTTGTGAAGTCAGGCCGCACCATGAATACTTCCTAACAGCTTGTGCTTCTGTACCAAACACAACTCTTTAAACTTTGGGTTTGCTTTTGATTCAAAAGATGACATTTTATACAAAAGAACACTTGTTCTTCTCATGCTGGGATTTCTTTCCACTGCTGGCTTAGAAGTAGATATATCTCCTGAGAAAGGCAAAAACTTGTATTTTGTGATGCTCTAACTGCTGGGATCAGGAGGAAAGGAAGGAAGAGGGTTGAGTCCAATGACTGTTGTACTCCTGTAACTGTAAGAAAAAAAAGACAGTCTTGTTTTTGAGGAAAGTGACTTCTGATGTTCTGAGAAAAGAGAAATGGAGGTACAGGCAGTTCTGTAACAAAGTCTGAGTTAGGACTTCCTGATTTTTTTTTTCCTCATTCTTCGTTTGCTTCAAACTTTGCCTGACTCAAAATTCTTGGGCTGGCCTTTCTGCAGCCCACTACCTACTTCTGTTGACAAACCATCACACCACAGGCAGTGCCCATTGCACCCGCCTGTCTCAAGAGCCAGGTGGACAGAAAGGATGACACCACCTTAATTTCTTACTTTAGGAAACTGTGATGGCGTGTAGTATCCCATATATTGGAAAAGAACTTGGTATTATCATGGAAATTATCTCACAGGGGCAAAGTGACATTTTTACTTTTTGAGATTTGCCCCATATTTGGCCATGTAATGAGTGGAGAAATCTTGTCTTGCCCTGATTGTTCCCTCCAAACAGGTTTATGCTCCACTGAACTAGCAAGAAATACCTCCCTTTTTATTTTTGGGGTGACATTTGTTAGCTGCTGGCCCCATTGATTTATTATTTTTATTTCTTCCCAACACTTGTGCTTCACTGGGGGATGAACAAGAACAGACAGTGGCCAAATCCCCTCCCTGGAAGAGCTGTCAGCTTGAGAAGTACAAGAAGGCAGCCAGACTAACTGATTTCAGGCCAAGGAATGGCTCTCTTGCAACCTTTAAATTATTCACAAGCACTCTTTGTAAATTATTAACTTCCTAGTTCTTAGATTTAGTTCTTTGAGTTTACAGGATTCATTTTCAGATGCTCACATCTGTAGCTGGCTGCTGTTCATCTCACTCAGAGGATGGCAGCTCAGCTCTTCAGAGTTAAGCATCCAAGTTTTGCCTTCATTATAATTTTCTTTTGGCTTCTCTGCTCTTTAAAAAGAAAACTACCAAAGGCAGTCAAGGGAAAGGGAGGGCAAAGTACTTGCATCAACATTTAACCATGCCTCAGACCACTGAGATTGCTCTACTCATCCTAAAACTCTGCTCAACCCTCTACTTTTAAATACCAGTGATTTCAATATCTCCAGTGCAAATAAAAATAAAAGCAAATCTGGCATTTTTCAGGCCAGCCCTGTGCTGGGATACTCAGAATACACCATCCCAAGCTTGGAGGCCAGAGACACCAATCTCAATTCCTGCAGATACCAGGTGAGATAAGTACAGACATGTTCCTGTCCCTTATCCACTTTCTCTATACATAGAAGTTAATCAGTAAACAGCAAAATTTTAGTGTGCTGCCTATCCACGCTACTTAGTCAGTATTGTAATTCACCTGAAAGGTCACTGAGGATTATTGTCCCATTGGAAGACACCTGGAGATTCATGCCAGCATTTAAAATGTGGATGTCATGAGCCACATTATATTTCATTGAAATGACATTTTAGAGTCTCTTACTGCTGGTAAGGGAAGGGCAACAATGTCATCCTTCACAGCAATATTGTGAGGGAGAGATTACCTGCTGTCAGCTCCACACATCTCAAGTCTCCTTTTGAAGCATCCAATGCTGACAATAGAGAAAGATACCACAGTGGGTTAGGTGGATTGCAAATTTGACCTGGCTTGGCATTTCCTGTCCCCTTGCTTTGCCAGAGGTGCTGAGTATCCACAGCATCCATGCAGATATTCATAATTTTCTCAGGCTGGTCTTGGGGCATGTGAAATGCAACAGAATTAAGCAAGGGGAGAGCTTTGTCTAGAAGTATCATGAATGGGATCCTGAAACCCAGCAAACTGCTGCCTCAGTCTTGGTAATGTTGCCTGTGTTTTCAGAACAAGCAAGCATTTATCTGTCACTCTTGTTTGATGGGATCTTTGCTTCTCCTATTCTGATTTTCTGTTGGATATTGGCTTTTCTGGCATATTTATGTCCTCAGCCTTCTCTCTGTACGTAGAGAATTTACTCCCAGTGTACTTGAGACTTGCTCCTTGACAAAGGCTTGCCTCTCTCTACCTCTTGATGTGTATACTTTCCTTGTGTCTGGCTTTGCCTCCTAATAGCTCTTCTTCCAGATGTTTGCTACATGTCCTTTGTATTCCTTTCACACATGACATACAGTTCAACTCACTTCACAAACTGTGACTAGACAGGTTTGGAAACCTGCTGTGACCAGCCCCAGAGCTGCTAAACTGAAACTTTGGCTATACTACTATAGTATCTTCCATATATTTTCAGTGCATTAATGTCACCATTTTTTCCCCATTTGCTTCAGACTCCTGAAAAATCCACCGATCTACCCTCAGTTACAAGCTAGATCCCTGCAGCTGTGCCTGGCCTAAGAGGGACAGCAAGAGGCCATGCCCAAGCAGCTTCAGCAATGCTGACTTTGATCTCAAAGGAGCTGCAAAGCAATATGAAGAATACAGTAGAATTTTGGAGCAGTCAGAATTCCTTATTTCTGAGAATTCCTTCTCCACAATTTCTAGATATTTTTTGTGAGTTATTTTTTCCATGCACCTCCCCAGGGATAGAAATCTTCATTCTGGAACACTAGAAATATTTTCCCTGTACCAGCAGAGGATCTGAATTTGCCTGTGACACATCCTCAGCAGGCCTTGGGTGTGCTGAGTGAAGAGCTCTCCCTCGCTTGCTCACTTTCTGTTGGTTTTTGTTTCTCTTTGATGGAGGATGCAGGGCTGATCAGGTAGCCAGCTGTGCCAATCTGCTCCCTGTGGAAGCAGGAGCTGAGCTAGCAAAGATCTAGCAGTTAATTTTCTTAAGAAGTCTGGCATATATTGTCCAGGTTAAATTAGGGACCAACAACACAAGGAGTACAGTGGGTCTGAGGACCCTGCACCTGGCAGGCAGGTGATGACAAGTAACTCTTCACCATCTGGGCAATGACAAACCATCAAGTAACTTAGGTGAAACAAGATGTGTATCCCCAGCCTCAGCAGTGCCGCACCAGGCAGAGGCAAATCTTTGGAGCAAATCCACTGTTTCTCCTTATTTCAAGTCTTAAAATGCAGCACTGTGCTAAACGGTGCTGGGCAGCAGCACAGGCTTGCAAGCAGGCTGCAGTTCCTCCACAATTCCAATAAACTGAGTCAATTAGCAGTTCCTCCCCAGGGCTGCTAGGAGGATTTCTGATCTGTTTGTACAAGAGTAAACAGTCTGAAAATCAGAAAACAACATTGTCATGTTGGTCAAAAGCTGGTATCAACAAGCTGATTGGCCCCAAGTAAACAAAGCCTTTTTAGGGCTTAATTAAATTTTATTTATCTTCTGTTGATCCTCATTTATTTTCCACATCTTTTCAGTTTTTAGATGTTGATAGACAAAGTAGAAGTATGAGAAAAATACCAAAATTCAAAAATCACGTTCATGACATTTCATATTTTCAGTGTCAGAAAGTAGCAGAAAATAGGGAGGAGATTCTTCTGAAAATGCCTCATTTCAAGTATTCACGTACAAGCTTTTCAGATATGAATTAGTGCCCCTGTTGGACTATAATCTGAAATAAACACCTTTTTTAATATACATTGTCAGAAGAGATGAGGAATATTCAGAAGCCTAGTGTTAGAGCAGGAAAATACATGGATTACTAAAGCATCTCATATCCACTCATTTATGTTTGTGTCATGATCTCATTTTGCAAAATTCTCAGCCCTGTCAGGTTCTCCTGTAGCTGTTGAGCAGTGTAGTGACTGCACTGAAGAGTGAAGCCTTTAGTTCTTCCCACTTCTGAAACTGCATTGTTTATTTGGCATAGGATTCCTTCACAGAGCTGCAAATCAATCTCACTCAGATGCTGAACTTCACCTTGTTCAGACACAGACCAGAAAGAAGAATGAATATACAGGAGAAGCTTAAACTGAATTAGTCTTATTTTTTTTCCACATGACATAGTTCACAGATATTGTTTATTTCCACCTTCAGGCGATACAGGAAGCGATTGCCAGGCAGGCAGCTGCAGAAGCTGTGTGCTTGTACTGAAAAGCACCCAGCCTTTCTGAGATATCCTCTCCCTTCTGATAGGTAAGCAGTTCTATGCCCAAAATGAGAGTATAAATTAACTTGCTGGTCTCTGCATCTCTAGACTGGCCAGACAGGAGAACCATGGTTCATCATGCAGTGTACACCAGAGAAAGCTTTCTCTGCAAGACAACGTGAGAAGGTAAAAACAGAGTAGAAGAGAGTAAATGTGCACAGGAGCTCGAGGTAATCCTGCTAACTTTGCACTGGTTCTGGCTCAAGGCTCTTTTTGTGGGTTAGAAGGAGATTGCTGAAAGTCCAGTCCCTCCACCCTCTCCCATAACTACTCCCTGCCTCACTTCCTCAGCAGAAATGACAGGGAAGAGGTTTGGTAACACCTGCTATGATCAGTATGTTTTCTTCAATTTACAGCCATTTGACTCAAGTGGCAGAGCCAAAAAAATTCAGCCTCCAAGTTCTTGTAGGACTCCTTGAAGTGACAAAAAAAAAAAACCCTAACTTTACTTCAACAAGTTTAAAAGCTGTGAATTAAGTCACAGCTTTGCAGATCGTGCCTATCTGCTGCCTGTTGCTGTCAGAATGTGCAGGCAGGTTTAGGACAAAGTGTTGCCTTGTCTCATAATCAAGGAACACGCCTGAAGGATTATGGTTACATGTGGTCGCTGAAAATCAGAGTAGGAGGGAGCATCAGAACTGTGAGGAGAGAGGGACAGCATGAGAGACCTTGTGTGGGTCTCTCAGGAGGGTTTCCACCATTGCCACAGTCAGCCTTTCTCAGGTTTTTTTATTTTGGCTTCTAGTTACAGAAAAAGCGGCCTCTAAAGAGAGAAACTTTGTAATAATATTTGATTGCCGTTATATAACAGGGGTTGGGTAAAATCCCCTTAATCCTTTCCCTCCTAGCAGATGAAAACTAAGAATTCACGAGAAACACTGTCAGAAGACATGGGTCCAGACTCTGTGCTGATTGATATTTGTTTGGACTTTTTTTCATTATTACTGAATTTAGACATTATTTTAAAGAGAAAAATCAAACAGCAACAATTCATTTGTTTAACCTTTTCTTTCAGGGTGTGATAATTTTTCTGTTTCAAGTTTCTATTTACCATAAAAGGGACATTTAGGACTGTTAGCTCAAAAATAATCAATGAGGAAGGGATTATGCTATTCTGGCAAAAAGCTCAGTATGCCTGAATTTGTAGAGATAAATGATTCAGTGTGGTACTCTGTTTTTTTGCCAGGTCTACCACAGATTTTTCATCTTTTGCTGCTTGGCTTCTTTCTTTGTTTAGGCTGCTAATTTTACAGATTTAAAAAAAAAATCATTTTGGCCTTACAGTATTATCTTCTTCAGAGAAAAAAAAAAAAGACAACAAAAAAATCTTATTAAAATGGGGTAGTTGTTGGCTTCCTACAGAAGAAAAAAATCATCATACTTATCTTAAAGCCTGAAATTTGATCAAGAACACTTCAAATCCTCCTCACACAGTTATAGCAGTAGAGGGTAATAACAGTGCCGTTGCTACCTGGCCAGTGGCAATTGTTACTACTGGTGACAGCATCCCTCTGCTGTCACCTGGAGTGACAATAACGTGTCATTTGCTGCAGATTGGGACAGTTGCAAAGTGTATTTATTGCAAAGACAGCAAGATTACAGACTATTGTCGAGTCAAATACCTTTTTTTTTTCCCCAGGCAGCAGAAGTCTTGTCTATAATATTCTGTAATAAGGAAAGCTAAGGGCCTATGGGTGCTTTTTATATTCCTGTATTAATCTTCCTGGTCATTCAGACACATTACTTAGTGAGTCTCCCAGATGTTATGAAAGGCCCAGAGGGTAGATTCAAAGCATCCAGTTTTTGAGGTAATTAAATGTTAATGTAACAGATAATCCTATTTCTACAAGCTACAGAGGAAGACTGCTCATAGACTGTACTCTGAGATCAGTTCCAAAAAAATAATTTGAGTGAGGAAGTTATCAAGGGGGGCTTTTAGGACAGCTGCTATACAAAATTTTCAGACAGAATAATTTAAAAGTATTTTTCATAAAATTAAGAGGAGTCCCTTACAATAATAATGGCCCAGGTTGAGTAGAAATATATACTCTAGTTAACACTGATGATTGCAAAATAAAACCTGTCAGGAGAAAGTTGCTTGCAAATAGGACAAGAAATGGCTATTTTCCTATTTTGTCTTCAAACACAAACAAAAACCCAACACTTTTTCCAGTACTTGGAAACATCTGTTGCCTGCCTCCCATTTAGTCTACTTTCAGAGTTTGTATTTTAGTGTCTTAACTTCCTTTTTTTCTTGCAGAAGACTGTGTATTGAAATTCAGTATTTTTTAAGTAAAGATACCTTAAAAGCGTAAGATGCTGCAATAATGGCAATGGAGTGAAAAGACAATTGTTATTAGCATGTTGTATCAGGCTTGTGCTAAGCCAAGCAGATCAGCTCACTTCACTGAGACTTGTAGGGAACTGTGTTTTCAATTGTGCTAACCAGAAGATTAGAAGAACAAAAACCCCAGAGATACTCAGCTGGCATCTGGGTGTCTTGCTTGCCTGCCTGCTTGATTTTTATTCTGAGGGAAGAAGAGACATTTAAAGTGAACAATACACAAGGAATGTAACTCCAAAAGTGACACTCATCCTTTTTCTTTACTTAAATAAGGAGCAGCTAATCATCAGCATTCAATTTAATGAGTTTCCTAGTCATAGCATGGTGGTGCAAAGGAAGTTCAGATCTGAAGTGAAATTTTAGTGAAGCCACAAAGGAATTCCAGTCACATTGTATACCAGGATATTGAAAATCACTTTATTTAATACCATTTGGAAAATAGCACTGATAACCCAACTGTACATGTTGGTTACCAGCACAAAAAATCATGAATGTGTCAACATGGAAATAGAAGCAGCAGCTATGCTGTTTCAATTAATCATCTGTAGGCAGTGTTATGAATGAATGATGTTCTATTTGTCCAATTTATCAGACAAGATTAAATTTAGCAGCAATTTTTAATAGCAACAATTGTGTATAAATGAATACAATCAAAGTATATTAGATACATATCTTTAAGTATATACAAAATGTGGCAGTGAGTAATTTAGTATAATTGATATTTGTATAAAGCATAAGCAAAACCGACTGGGGGTACAAGGAGGGGCTCGCCCTTCCTCACGTATCAATCAATCAAGCCAAAAATCCCATTTATATACTATATGCTAATACATATTCCTACAGAATTTTCTGGAAAACTCCTCTAGTTTCTATTCCTAAAGTCTACATCACTGTGTTGTGTGGTGCATGCTCTACTCGTAGTTAGGGGTCTCTCATCCTCTCGGGGGTCTTATTTCCGATGAAGGCTCTTCATCTTCATCAATGACTGATGTGTAACCTGCAGGTAGCACATGAGCACTAAGCTTGGGGTTATGTAACTAAGCAGATATTTTCCATAATAAGATTTTAATTAAGTCCCATGCCGGAAATCATCCCATTTTGGCCCATTCCAAGGTCAAAACTTTATATTTCTAGATGCTGCTTATCAAACCTACATCCTTCTACAACTCCCTTCTAATATCTGGAAGATATCATCTGCTTTGTCTCACTCATTTCCTTTTTTGCTTTGTAACAATTATTTTCTATTGATATGAGTACAATTTTGCTAATATGGTTACAATTTCGTTAGCACTAATCACATATCACAACAGAATACAGCTCCAGAGCTCACAGAGCCAAAACCAGCTACCTCTTGTCTCCATAGCTGTGGACATTTGGGTGTCCACACTTTCCTATTTCAAAGCCAGACAGCTCTTCATCATGAAGAAGCCTGGTAGGTTTTCAATAGACCTAATCAACACAAACCCCACGATTCCATTCTGCCTAGTACTTTGGGAAACATTCAGGGGAAAAGTAGAATCAGAGCCTAAAATTTGTAAGGACAGAGATCCCAATTTTAAATTACAGTGGAACTTCAATTATTTTACTGTATTCCTTGGGCTACTTGTGCAGGCCTGCCAGCTGATTATTGATGGGTCCACATTTTGTCCTAAATCTAGCTATGCACTTGACGCTCTGAAAACTTTTATTAAGAAGGAGAAATCCTCCTTGATTAAATTTATCAACCATGTTGAAATGTTTATCAGTGCCAGAGACCTACCTGGAAGGTCTTCTTTCTCTATGTAAGTAAGGGAAATACACTTTGAATTCATTTGGTTGGACTATGCAATTTACTAGCTCTCAATTTTTCCCTCCCTTGGATTATTCCTTCTCCTCTAACATTAAGAGGAATCACATTTATCTTACAGATCATTGTCAAGCACTACCACAGACTAATTTTTACCCTTTTACTGAAGTGGTTCTCTGTTTGCACCAGTGGGTGCTGAATGCGCTCAGTTACTGGGCTGAGCCTCCTTCCTGTTTTAAAGGATTAGGGGTATCTGAGGCTTAATGGTATCAGAATTTCTGAACAAAAGAATTACTCCCACTGATAGCTGAAACATCCTGGGCTTGAATGCTGCCTTGGCATATATTTGGAATAGTGTCCAAAAAAGAATGTTGAGACAGACTTACGAGCACAAGTTTCTGTTTGTGCGGTCTTTGCCTAGTTGTCTCCACTGACTTCAAGGTTGGTACCAAGAACTAAAAAAGTTGATGATGGTCTTTCACCAGGCCTTTTCCATAGTTCTGATACTTTTTATTAGAACTCGCCTGACTATTCCCTCTAATAGCACTGACTGCTGAACATTTTGATCAGCTGCAGGTGTTGCACAGACTTCTGTTGTCAATCTTTGTGCATGTAGATCATTGAGTAATACTTATTGATTATTTGTTGTTATTATTATCTACACTGGCATTTAGTAAGTCTTGTTTTTCCTCTGAGGTAAATGAAAAGCTTCAAATTAAAGACTATGAGAATGTGGCTATAAAAGAGCCAATTCCACATAGGTAGCGATTGCTTCATGTGAGAAATCTGTCATAGCAATCATAAAACCTCACAGAACACTTTGGGATAAAAGGGGTCTTGAATATCACCTAGTTCCATTCTTCCCACCCTGGGCAGGAACACCTTCTACTAGATGAGGTTGCTCAGAGCCCTGTCCAGTCATGCCTTGAACAGGAGGATTTGCAGGTATAGCATGATGGGAATAACAGTACAACAACAACAGCGTGAGAACTACAACAGAAAAAGTCATACTGAAAGGCTGCAGAAAGAAACCACAAGCATTTCAAAGACACTGAGCAAGGATAAGTTCATAACCAGAGGAAAGTAGATTTTACAAGTTCACATTTTCTTAATTGTAAGACAACTGAGAATTTCAAAAATGATGAATGTTAGAATACCTATTTAATGATCACTTTTATTGTTCTGTCTATTCTGTACTGAATCCACTTACAAAGTATTAAATGATGAGTGCATTCTGGGCTACTTGAAGAAGCAGCTAGTTGACTTAAATTCTACTATTCAGTAAGCTGATCTTCTCAGAATTGGAAATGCTGCTCTGCACCTGCAGAAGCAGGGAGGTTTTTTTTAATGGCTTTGAATTCTTGAAGATCATCAGTGAATTCAGGGAATATACCAGAAAGTTGTTTCTTGTAACACAAAAACCCCACATTTTACTCCGAAAAAGCTCAGTAAGAAAGGCTACAGCAGGGTCCAAACATTGTGCACTGTCTCTATGGCAAACTACGAATCTGAAGGAAAGTGGAAAATAGTTTCCTTCCTTGCCTGCAAAGTTCCCTGTCCCTGTAGCAGATGGCTGAGTGCATGCACCATTGGAGTGGTGCTTTCTAATCATTTTTCTCTCCATCCAGTTTATAGCAAATGGCAGCTATTTCAGTCCTTTTAACATTTTTGGTTTTGCAAAAGAAAGAGCTTCAAGCTATATTTACAGAGATCTTTGATAGTTTTAATAATTCATGTGAAAAAGTGATTTTGATGGCTTTTGGGGCCATTGCCAGAGTTGTTATGGACTGTGAGAGCAAGGACAAACATGGTGTGGAATTTGTGAAGATTGCCAGAGTTTCAACACTTTTCAGCTGATGTAAAGGACAAAGCAGACTGATGGGTTTAGTAAGTGCTGTTATAGTTTTAAGGGACTGGTCAAAGCGTGTATATGTCTGTGAAAGCACAATAAAAATAGAAGCAAAATCTCTTCTATGGAAAACTGAAGGCATGCTTCAAAATTACAACTAATTCAGTCATTTCAGCCTTCCAGAACATGCCTTTTCCATTTGCATTTCTGCCAGATACCCCAGCAAGAAACACTAATAATAGCATTTGCTATCCACCATAGTAAGAGTAACCAAACAACCTGTGCATGGAAACTCTGAACAGAATAAATGAAAACAGAAAAGACTTGCTCTTATAAAGGAAAAAAATGAATCTTATTAGGCTGAATTCAAACCATATACAGAGACTGCACAGACTCTACAATTTTTGCTGTAAAAGAGGTGTTGCTGAAATTGATGGAATTACAGCAACATGAAATCAGCAAAAAAATTGCATCAGTTGTGTAATGCAAAATGTACAAAGGATGGCATTGCTATATAGAATCACAGGCTACATATCTATATGGCATCAGGAGCAAACTAGTACCATCCACAGACATGCCTTGTGTAATATGACATATTGATATCCAAGTCAGAAGCAGAACATCTTCATGCACCACACTGCTCATGCCAGAGATATCACCCATGCCTTAATCTGTGATACTACAGCACTTCCAAAATGTTTTGGAAATATTATCCAATTAAGTCTTACAGAGTCCCAGTGCAGTAGGTATTTTGTTCATTTGTAGTGTTGGGAAAAATATTTAGATACTTACTCAGAGCTGTCAGTGGGAAAGAAAAATTCCTGATAGAGGAAGAAGCCCTCACTAGGATGGTCTCACTGCTGCTGAATCTGTAGGGGCAGAGTCCTCATGTTATCAAAGTTACTTGGCCATGAATTTACATGGCACTGAAAAACACAAATGATTACTAGCTTTTCTAAGACTGCAGAGTCTCATATTTCCAGGCTCTCACATCTTCCATCTCAAGGTAATTCGATCTTTTAGACCAGGTCAAGGGATATCTTGAAAACACACAAGGTCCCTTAAGTAGAGTTGTCAGGAAATATATAAGCAACTAAAAAACAATTTTCTCTTCCTTCAAAAGCTCTCCTTTACCATGCTGACAAACTGTTCTCATTATCTGGCAGAAAAAATAACAACTCAAAAAGACCTGATTTCATTTACCTTGGGTTCTTAACACCAACAATGCAAACAAGAACAGGGAAAACAAATTCACCTTTTCTACTGTAACAGTTTTTCTAAATAGTCCTCACATTCCCTGTAAACATATCTTGCATGTTACCGCTGCAGTAATTTCTTTTCTAAAGAAACATTTTCTTCCTTTATTTGAAAACTAGTGGTAGGATGAAATATTAGACCTTAGCACTTGAGAAATAATATGATTTCTTATTGTTCTTATTGAAAATTGAGAATTAATATTCCAGTTTCTAGAAACCAGCAGCACAAATAAAAAGGCATATTTCCTGCTCTTTTACCTGTAAATGTAATTGATACCCTCCTACAGTGGACAAAATTATCTCAACATACTTGTTTCAGTTGTGGTGTCTGCTGTATGGTTGTATGTAACACAGATTCACATTGTATATAAATTATACATAACCAGTTACTTCTCCTGTTAAGCTGCTGCAGCACAGTTAAGATCTGGCGCATAGGAATTTTTTTTTTTCTCTCTTCAAACAATTTTGCCAAAAAGCATTTTTTTATAGAGTAAGTGTTCCTTGAATTTTGTCTGAATTTGCCAGACAGTTTTGATTTTAAATGTCAAGAGAGATGCAAATCCAGAGTGAAAGAAAGAGTAGAAGAATAAAAAGGAAGAAGCGGATAACCTTCTTCAGCTTCCTGATCAGAACTCCTTGCTGGTGAATGAGCAGTTTGAAAAAGCCCCACTGCTTTCTTTCTTACTACCATACTGTGTCTACCCTGTTCTTTTGAATTTCACACTTCCATTTTCTATTGCTCTCCTTTTTATTAGAGATTTCCAAATAAGTAACAAATATAAATCTCTTGAGCAGGTAAATCAGAACCATGAGGGTGGAAAGCAACAGGCTGTTGCCCTTACTCCTTCTGCTCTTTCTACATTTTTTTTAATCAATATGGCTTACCATTCTTAAATTCCTGAAGATGTTTTTTTCTTCTTCTATCCATCTATAAAACAGGCTGGAGTCTCCACATACCATCTGTTCTACAGATTGCTTCTTGACCCTAGTTTTATAAAAGCTGAAATTAAATGTCTTGAAAGAAAAGTTTGAGGCTAATAGTTGTGTTCCCCCATTTCAGGCACTTCACCTTCATTTCAGGCAAGTGTATATAACCTCTTCTCTCTGTCATACATTGGTCATACATTTGAGATGACCGGACAGTTTAGAAAACATCTGCAAATACAAAAGGCTTCAAATGCACATAACAAAGGTGTTTCATAGCTTAAAACCTTTAAAATCACACACATTTTAATTAAGACAACTTTAAGGAAAACCACAAAGCTTACAGAGGTGGATGTCAGGTGCATGTCTGCTGAGGTCGTGCTTCTTAATAGTTTGCAGTGCACTTTCTCTATGCCCTGAGTGATGCAGTTGAAGATGACCCTTAGAAAGCCTTTCTCAGATGTCAGAAGACTTATTTTTCTGAAGTTTAGACAAATCATCAATCCCTTGCTCCAAATGCTTCTGGAAAACCATCAGAAGGGTTAAGGACGTGTCATTGGCACATGTGACAAGTGGATGGCAGAGAGTAACTGCAAAACTGAAGTAGAGAGTTGATTAATAGGTCATAGTGACCTAAACCAAAAAAAAAAAAAAAATTTTAGGAGGTTTTTGTAGGCTGTTGTTGAAGTCTTTTTCATTTAGCTCTTTTTATTCCTTTGCCAGCTCTTGGAACTACTGTCTACAAATTCAGCTCCATCTCTAAAAAGAGCAGACACGCATGTCAATGTGCATGATTCTCAGAAAAAAAAAAATCTTTTCCTGCTTCTTAACAGTTTTTATATTGGTACAATCAAATAATTAATAACATCACCCACTGTTCCTTCCCTCTGAGTTTTCCCATCAGACAGTTGCCTTATTTGTTTCTCTTTTCTAGATAGATAGAAATTGCAACCTGTATGTGTACTGGCCAGCCTTCAGGAAAGGGAACAAGCACCTCGAACCTCTTTCTTCTTTGTATCTAGAATGTCTTTTGGAGCAGGGCTGCCAGCCACCACTCCAGGCCCATAATAGATCTTATTTTTCCTTTCTATCATGCTTTTTAAACTCTCTCTCTTACTAATTCGTGTAAGGTTTTACAGCATTTTCTGAATTAAAAGGTGTATATCATAGACTTATTTTTAATTACAATAATTATAGTAAACTCTATTTTATGATAAATAATTATGTCTTCCCAGTGGAGAGATTTCAGTTGCCTTCCAGCCAATCTCTCTCAGGCAGATCCTAGTCTGAGCCTACTCACCTATGAAACTCAGGTCTTGAAAATAAAATGCAAACAGTAATAAAATTTTTTTAATCTGCAAACAGTAGTCCAAACTCATTATGAAGTGCTTTGGTATACAAGGAAGGAAGTAGGTAAATATTTCCTTCCAGTCCATGAAATAAAGTTTGGCATACATGAGGCACAGCAAACACAACTTTAAAAGGTCTGTATCTTTATGACCTCAGAAGTAATTAACTGTTTATCACGTAGCAACAGGGGTTATTACAGAGCACCAGTTCTGCTCTAAGCATTCATACAGGCTTCTCAAAATCTCAGCTTGTAGCACACGCAAAAAGAAAGTGACCTTGAGGTCAGAAGCAAATTGCTGTTATACATCACCAAGGACAGCATGTCAAGTACCATATTTATGTGTGAAGTGGAAAGGAATTAATGAACAGAATTCAGTGTATGTTCTCTGGAGCAATACAAATGAATGATGTCTTGCAATAATTATTGAGCCAGACCTATTCAGATAGAAATTACTAACATATTAACATGGTAAATGATTTGTTAACCATCATGACTTTAAAATGCATAACAAAAAGTTTGCATTATTTTATTTCGAGGCTTTTAACAAGCTTTTCACTTTCCGGATAAACATTCAATTGTGAAGAAGTTGTTCAGCTATCATGGGCATTATACACAGTGCTCCAACTTTAGACTACTAATGCAATATCTAATGTTATATAACAAGTTCCTCAGTATTTTGCATGAGGCTGACATAAATAATTCATGCCTGAATGTTCAATTGTCAGTGCAAATGACACTCAGTGATTTTTTTTAATTATGAATAACCTGTTCTTTACTGCAGGCTGGGTTTTGTCACTCTTATCTCTATTCATAGAGGTTTCTACAAAGATAAATTAGTATTAGCGATGAACAAATTTGGCAAAAGACAAGAAAAATACACCCTTAGGAGGAATAAACACTGTAAGAAATGTCCTAAAAAACTCTGGCACAGAGCTATCTTAGAATTTGGAAAGGAACAATTTACAGTTCTGGATACCTACTTTCAAAGCACCTAGCAAAGTGACGTCCCTCTACTACTGCCTCAAGGAGAAGAGAATACATTTTATTACATTTTTTAACAGATATAAAAATACTATGCAGGCCTGTGATTGTGTAGACAGAGTACAAAATTGATTTTGTACTCTTTTTATTTTTATGGTGAGAAGGGAAAACTTACAGGCAGAGCTAAATTGTCAGTCATTCCCAGAGCAAGTAACCAGTAGAGGATAAAACTGGGTGTTAAAAGTGTGGTGGTGGGTACCACACAATATCAAGCCATCTGTGCAGCTGTTATTATAATTTCTCTCTCTTTCTCTATTTCCTCAACTGCAACTGCTCATTTTAGTAAGACAAACATGGAGCATTGACATTTATGCTGAGATAAGTTAAAATCTATGCTATGCTTTTGTGAAATGATGTGTGAAAAATCAAAAGACCAAGTTTGTAATTTCACAAGAAACAAATGTGAGATTGCTTTATAATATCATCAGGAAACCAGGTATAAAAAATACCATAGACATAATAGAATGAAATTCCTCAAGAACAATGGAGAAGTAGATATTTTTGGAAGTAAAGAACATGGTATTTTTTTGAGCCTCCAGTGAACATAACTTGAAACTGAAGCCATCTGCATATGAGAAAACAATCAAATATCAGATCAACAGCTCCCACCTCTCAAAACAGTGTCTGAGTCAAACAGCTTCTGCTGACTGGAATCTTTTGTGCAGTTCTGGGAATTTTTGTGTATTGTGTGAGAAGTTTATGAAAAAGAGAGACATTCTGGAATAAACTAGTGCCTGCCTAAACTTTTGGGGATTTGCCTTCGTGCACCTCCAAGGTAATGAAGCCTGAATTCAAAAGTTTAGATTTCACACAAGCCAGCATGGAAGCCAAGAGGGAAACTTCACATTTGAAGCTCTGTTTTTCAGAGCCATCTATATATGAATGGTTCCAAAGAAAATAAACAAACTAAATCCAATTTAATTTAGTTGTGAAGGTTGTCAACAATTTCTGCAGCTGAAGGGACTTCAAACACAGTTGACTTGACTACATTATCAGGTATAAAATGTGCTTCTGTTTGTTTCTTTGTCCCCTGGATAAATACAAATGTGACTTTCTGGTGAAACATTCTTCCTGAGACAGAGAAAAGTGAGAATCAATCCTTCAACAGACTGTAAAAGAATCAATATTTTTCAGCAAATCTGACACTTATTTATGGAGCTGTAAAACCATTAAATAAATGGTAATATTTTTCTTGACTTATACATGACTTCCATGAATTGCAAAGCATACGGCTGCTATGTGCATAATGCCAGGTATTCCGCCAACAAAAATTTCCCTAATAATGAAGAACTTTCTCAAATATTCAAATCCTTCTTGTACTCTCAGGAATTATTTTATTTGCTAGGCAAAGTCTCCTCCCTGCCTTCAAGAAGTAATCACTCTCTCAAAAAAAGCAGTAGCTTTGGTGAGTACCCCAGCACAGTCAGGAAATCACAAAGAAAATATCCTACTGCATACCTCATTACCTTGCTTATTCTTGGTTTTCAGTGTTTTTAATTTTTTCACTGCTGCAAAATAGGGAATTTAGCTGTTGTATATGACTAGGTCATACATTTTTCTAAATGTTATACAGAGAACACACATACTTGATAATTTGATGGAAGTAGATTCATCTTCTGAGCTAGTGTCCTCAGTCATCAATATCACCAGTGAACCCAAATAAGTGAACCCAGGGAGTATCTTCACATTATCTTTCTGTGCAGTCTGATCTGCCAGACTACATGAACTAGTCCATAATTGTGCATCATCACTGACAGCTACATTGGTGTAAAGAATTTATATCTGGATCAGTGGCATAGGTCCTGCATAAAAACTGTATCCATGAGGGTCACAGCCTATCCCACCATAACAAAAATATGTCTGAACTCAGTAAATTACTCGGAAGAATGCTGACTTCCCTCTGTGCATTTCCACTGATACCAAATTAATTCTGTTCTTCTACATTTGCCTGTAAGAATGTCTCTTCTTCAGATGGAGGAACTTGAGTGGCAGGTTGGAAGCAAGACTCTCAAAACTGTATAGGCACATTCATAGGCACATAGCATCCTTAGCAGAAGTCAGTAGATGTTCCATTTGAACAAATTTTTCTTTGTTGTATTTTCTGGCACAAGAAAGTGTGGTATGTAAGCAGTTAAATTATGTTGCCTTCTCTCTCCTCCCCCCTCCTTTGTCACCTAACTTTTTTAACGATTTTGAACTGAAAGTACAAATTTTTCATTATGCTGAATCTTTCCTACAAGAAAGACTTAGGCTAATTCCAAAAGAAGACTCAAGGGACAATGGTTCCTATAGACTAATCACAGCCTCAGGGAATTGGCATATCTATCTTGCATGTTGCTATGCCCCACAGATGCAATTATCTCACACCAGCTGCACAATTTATTGTGACTGTTAATGAAGGACTAATACATGTGCAGAATTATACAGTTAAATCCAAAAGCAGAGTCACATATAAAAGACCAGCAACATTTACAGGCAATTATTGAACTAATCAAAATATATTTTTCTGTAGACCTGGAGAACTCACTTATGCAATGAATGAAGATACCTCTGTAATATTACTTGTATAAGCAAGGATACAGGATCAGGTCCCAACTAACCAACCTGAAGCACCAACTGTAGCAGCATGCAGAAGTTGCAATTTAATGAAGTGTCAGTTATAAACTGCCAATTTAAAATGGATTAGGTAGTCAGATTCACAATAAAAATCCCCTCTGGGGAGAATCTTGGCCTACTTAATTCACAGGCATGGAAACAATTAAATTGTAAAATAACTCTGCATGAAGAAATCATTGGAGAAATTGTTCCTGATATACTTTCTGAAAAGTATTAAAAATTTAGTTTTTTAAAATATTTATGTAAATATAAGAACTGAAAAAGTCACAAAATTTGATTGCAGTATAAAATAGAAGGTTTAATGTGTCAGTACTCAGCTCTTCATACAAAATAACATTATGCAAATTTATCATAAACATCTTTGTCACTTAACTTCTTTCCGTCCAAACTTTCCTTTGGCTTTCAAATTTTCTTAGTCAAGTTCTTCTACGACCTCTGTCCCCCTCCTTTCTGCCACCCTTCCAGTGAGGACATGCATGCATTCTTTTAACAGCCACACCTTTGCTACAATAATGGAGTAAGTTAAGTAAACACAAATTTTTCTCAGCTATTGGTGAGAGGAGGACAAATAACCTCTTTTACTGAAATATTACTGACTCTAGTCTGCATTAGCTAGCACACGTACATATAAATGCACAATTACACCTATATGAAGTCAGAACTTCAAAGCCAGGAAATCGATTCAAAAACTCTGTGGGACCTGAAATACTGGTTACATTTCTCTGGCACTTGGGTGTTTCAAATACCTTTACTGGAAAGACAAAGTAAAATAAAATACTAAAATGCTCCTGATGTTAATGAAAAAAAAGTCAACTACTGCTTTTTTTAATACTCGGGGAAAATTCCTTGGACCATGTAATTTACCCAAAAAAAGAGTAATGTTCAATTTACTCAAATTAATTTTCCCAAAGTGTAAACACACAAGGAATTTATTACAGATTAAGTAAAGATTTGGTAATCTCAAGATTCCACATCTTTTCTTTTATGGATCATTTCTCACAGATTTCTGAGCTGTAAGCTATTTCATAGACTACACTTGTAGACTTCACAAACTTCAAGGCTGTCATAGACTAGATGGCAGACATGCAACAAGAATAAGCTCTGTAAAGTATATGGCATTTGATGTCTTCCACTTCAGACCATCCTTCATCCTGGAATCAAATGTAGATAGACAGCAAGAGTCCTTCACAGCATAATATTCAAACAGAATCCTAAAAACATTTTGAGTGGATCTTCTGGAGGTAGCAATTTCCGTATGTAACTTTTCAATGAGTTACCTGTTTCAATTGGTCATCACGTGTGCACTGTCTCCACTTGCAGCAAAAAAATCTACTGATCCTTGCTGAATTATTTGAGATACAAGATTTTTAAGAGATGGGATAGTGCAGACTACAGCTGGAATCCAAGAAAGCCAGTCTTAAACAGGTACATATGTAAATTTCATTCTTCCATTTGAAAAGACAGCAAGTGCAGTACCAAAAGGCAGCAGATTGAATGAGGGGCATCTTTTTAGTTCAATGCAACAAAAAAAAATACAATGTAAAAATTTAAACAAATTGAATCTACTGCATTAGTTTTCAATCTTCTAGGCAGTCATTCAGCATATGAAGTAATAGCTCACATCCATCCTCCTCTTCAATAGCAGACCTCGTATGTCTTGAGTAGAGGAACTCCATATGTCTTGTCCCTTAGGTTTCATCCAAATTCTACAGATTATTTTAAGCTGTGGAAATAAATAGTAAAAATTCCTCATTTCTACCACTGAAGGTGTTCCACTCTGTAGAAAGAAACCCTCAAATTTACCAGGACAAAGACAGTAAAAAAGGGGGCATGATTCTCCGCCCCAGTGGAAGAACCCTGGTCTCCAGTTTCTGTTTTACATCCCATTTTATTTGTCTGATTCACTGTTTTTTTAACATGAACTACAAAAGTGGTTCACTGGTTTGGATTTGTTTGGACAGCATTTTTAAGCTTCCACAGTTTTGCTCTTGGCAGATCTGACCTCATTAACACCCTCATTGTTCATGTTGGCAAGTGACTAAAGTTCACTTTTTGTTAAATGCATCAGTCTGCTCACCCAACTGTAAAAAATAAAAATAAAATTTAAAAAAAGCCAAAGCTATACCTAAAGATATTATTGAAATTAATAAAAAGCAAAGCAATATAATTAAGTAAAATATAATTTAATTTTACTTTGAATCTACATTTGCAATGCCAGTACTTTATGTGAAAAACCTGTACAACTTACCAGAGCTAAAAACTCTATGAACATTGACAGGTTCTGACACTAATGGTTTAAAACCTGATTGCAACAAACAACGAAAAATTCCTCTGAAATCTAGGACAATGCATTATAAGCAATTGTACAGCTTCATAAGCCAGAAAGGGTGTCAAAAGGAATTTCATAAGCCAGAAAGAAGCCATTACCTTCCAAATGGAAGGTAATGCTGATGGAAGCTGGTGGTCTGCCCCGGGAAAGAACATCTATCTGTGTATGGGAATTCCTAACGTCTACAAAATTGTCAGCGTGTACCTCTGAGCCACTGCTCTCTGTAGGTGATGAAGGACAAGGGGGGAAAAACAATCTTGATGTTAATATCTTGCCTAAACCTTTCTAGAATAATGCATTTCTAGAAGAAAATCCTGCAGCTTTGGAATTCTAGCCTTACTCATATTTGAAAAACAGATATCTTAGGGGAAGTTCATGTTTGCGGTCCTTAGTGTTTGAACACTATTCTCACAGAGATCAGAAACACATAGACACAAATACCATGTCCACTGTCAGGCTGGTGAGTTACTTGTCAATCAAAACCAGTCAAGCAAGAGGTGACACCAGGCTGTCAAAGGTGGTTTCAGGCAACTTGAGAAGTCTGCATCTTGCACAGCAGGACTTCATACATTACTAAAATGAAGGAGTCCAAAAGTGGGGCAGGACTCATGACATAGGATAGCACAGGCTAAATTACAAGCAATGCAGCTACACAGTGAAAGAGAGCATAGTGAAGAGACAGCAGAGCTTGCAAAAATCTGCAATAGTGAGTGACAACATTGCAGCTAACTCCTCACAGACTCAGCAGAGCAGATCTGGACACCCATTCACTAACCTTCTCTAGTGGGAAGTGTTCAGCTGCATGCAATGCTGCAGTAAATGATTAACTGTTTCAGAGCTCTGTTAGCTCAAACATCTCCATTTCATGTGTAGACACAAGTGGGGATATTAAATAACTATCAATTTAGACTTGCCTTTAGACATGGAACTCTTGTTTCTTATATTAAACTGTGTGAAGAATAGTAAAACAAAGTAATCCAGAGGAAATCAAATTGCTCAGAGGAATAATTATAGCAACTTTCACCTCAACAGCTGGGTCACTGGTTCAAAATCATTCAAATCACTTGTGACTGAAAGTCATTACCAGTTGACTCCACTCAATGAGCTTGTGCTTCAGGTCAGAGTAATAATTACTGCAGGACTAAAACTGCCATTAATGGCTCCATTAGTAAGGAGAGAGTGAAAAAGAGTGAGAAAGAAGTAGCAGTCTCAGTCTCATTAGTGCTGCTTTCCAATCAAGAATGAGAGGAGAAAATACTTTGAGGAATCCTGCTCTGCTGAGGCTGATTTAACTGCCCAAAAAAAGCACCACTTGCAAATATACCAGGATATCACACCTGCTCTGCATCTGCATCTCCAGAAGGACACAGGTGTCCCTTGGATCTTACCTGGCACACCTATCAGTGCTATGTAGATACAATAAATAGCCAACCTTGTCTTGGCCCTAACACTAGATGTCCATCTGGGGACAGATCAGTTCTGCCCTTTTATTCCACCCTCCTTCCAGTGCTTCCAAATAGAAACTCCAGCTTCAAAAACTATTGCATTATTAATAAATTGAAGTCTTCCTTTTCCCTTATTTTTATTCTTTGACAACCACACAGATATTGGGAAACACTGCCAGAAAATACGTGCATTTAAATGTGCATTTCACTAAAGATTCCTTATAGCCTGATAGCTTATGTTTAATACCAGCAAATTATCTATATCTGGGATGGTTATTTCCCTTATAGAAAGTGACATCTGAGCATTTCTATATCATAGGAACAAACTGAAGAAGCTGAGCTGAGGAGCTGCTCTAGGAAGGGTAGCCAGGCTAGGAGTGAGATTTATGACAGCTCAGTGTAGCTGGACATGCTGATGGCTCTCTGGTACATGAACTACAGTGTAATACAGCTGAGCTAGGATGTTAAACCCACTGTTCTGTCAAGTCAATGATAGACACAGATGAGGCCAGGTGAAAAGTACAGATTTACATCAAGTGAAAGAAAATCATGGTGGAAAACAAAACCTTTAAGAGATGTGTTTCTTATGTTTTCAAAAGGAGCTCTGTGAAAATACCAAGTATTAATGACCATGAATATAGAGGGCTACAAATAGAAAGCAGTTTTTTAAAAACAGGGACAAATGTGTGAATACTATATTAACGATTATTATAGAACATCTCTCTTTATAGCAATTTCTGGTAGTTTTTAAAAATATATTTGCTTATGTGACTGGATTCTTTATGCCCAGATACCGTTCATAATAACATGTACTCATAATAACAGGATGGCCTTATTAACATTCCATATTTAAAAGATCAGCTGACATGTTCAATTGGGTCTTTTAATATTATAACAGTTTTTCTAATGGTTGCTATTTTAATTTCTCTGTCTCTTTTAAAATATCACTCTCTTAAATATTTATCTCTCTCTTTAAGCACAGTATTTTATTCCAACATCAATTCCTTATATTTTAAGAGAAGGTTATTACAACATATCAAACATATGGGCTCATTTCAGCTCCCAGTGCACATAAAATTAGTCAAAACAAAACACTACCTATTCGTTACCAAAACATGTGGTTCAGTCAGTAATTTTTGCTTAGAAGTTTCATGGGACTAATTTAGCAAGAACAATACAATTTTTTTTCTCACCTCATTCTTATCTCTGTAGATCACACAGCAGAAGCCAGAATTGCAAGATGAAGTTCACTGTCTCTCCCTCGATCTGTCCCTCACTTATATTTCATTCAGGGTTGTCTCCACTTTCAAGACAACAATTGCTTTCAGAGATTGGGAAATCTATTTTCGGAATTTATATTGCCTTTTGGAATTACAGAAACAGATAAATCTTGCAACACTGGTGAAGCAAAAACTTCAAACTATAGAGACATAGTATTGAAAATCTGAGATAATTCCAGAGTCTTTCTCACAATAAAGATTTTTTTTTCTGTTTCTATATGAGAAGGGGGTGGGGGAAAGGAAGAAGCCTATGAGAGCATCTAAGTTTAATGCCTGACTTTCTGTTAGAACAGAGAGCATATTTGCTTTCCAGTGAGTAAATTCAAGAGCTGAGCTTGGGACTGTCAGTGAGTGGCTCCCTCTCCCCAGCTCTTCTTTGGGGCACCACACAAAACTGCCTTCATGACAATGTCTAGGGACATTTCAAGGTATAACTTGTCCCCAAGATCCCACAATGTAGTTATAAAGAAAATATGCATTTGTCCTGCCATGTTCTATGCTTGCAGCCTTCAATTGCTACGCCAGCAGGCTCTGCACTCTCAGGATCCTCACATCGCATCCTGGAGCAGATAAAATACACACTTAGATTCATGCTGTAAAAATACTGCAACCTCACATTGCTTCTATTTCTCTGAGCTGGGAAAAGCAGCCCCAATATTTACTGCATTGGAGGGCAGCAGGAGGGTCATGCTAAATGCAAAGGACTCCAGCACCCAAAAGCAGCACAGGGAGGAAGCAGCTGCCCTGCCCAGTGGACAGCTTTCTGAACAAGGGGATGAAGCATGGCATGGGAATGATCCTCACCATGTCACCATCAGCACAGGCACAGCCAAGGAAGAAGGCAGAGCTCTTCCTCACAACATTCACTCCACTTTCCTTCCTGGAAAAGCAGGAGCCAGCAGCAGCCTCCTAAATGAGCACTGCTCTTTGGGCTGCCGGTCCCCCACTCACACTGGCAGATAGCAAAGCCAGCAGGCTGAAGTATTAATTATGACCTAGTTAGTTTGATGTTCACTGGGAAAACTGTAAACCAGAATTGGCCAATTCATGACATTTGGGCTGACTTTGAGAAGGATGTGAGGCCCATGGGCTCACTCCTGTGAGAGGACACACAGGACAAACAGATGCCAAACCAAACTGTAATTCACCAATGATGTGTGCTGGCATCTCCTAGCAGTCAAAGGTTTCAGGCCAGAAAGGAGACCTTAAGCATAGCTTTTAAAGACAAAAATACTACTAACACCTTTATCTGCTTAGGAGCATATTTCCCATTTAGCACAGCTCCACAAATGTCTGCGAACAGCAAAAAAACTATAAAGTAAGATTGAAAGAAATTTTTGACATTCATAAATCAGGAATTATGGAGTAACTCTGATATGAGAAAATCAAAGCAGAAATTAGTCCTAACATGACCAGTTTTCAAAAGAAAAGTGTATTTGCGTGCACACGTGCATATGTTCTATTTAATCATACTTCTTCACAAGATTTTCTGAGTAAAAAGAATCCAAGGATCATGTTGCTGGGGAAACTGAAATGATGGTGTAATCTTCTGAGAAAGTGTGAAACGTAGAATTAACACCACTGAATTGAATTTAATAACACTGTGCAACATCAGACCTAGCCTTAAATCAATATTTAATTTTCTCAGCCATATTACAGAGTAGTTGTAGGCACTATATCTCCAGGGAACACCAACCACCCCACAGAGGGTCAGTCTACTCAAATAATATTTTGCAGGATCTTCTAGTAGATAGATGACAAAATGTTCTTTCAGAGTTTGTAACCTCAGCTTCCACAAATATTTCATTTTTTACATTCTGGAGACATCCATAATGTTCTACTGTATTTAGTCTTACTCACTTAAGCTCAGTGATACTTATGACACATTACACCTATTATTTCTAAAACTAGACAAAACATAACCCACTTTTGGAAGCCAACAAAAATAGTAATCGCTAATATGAGTGCATTAAAAAAGGCTTCTACAACCACTGCTTTCAAGAAGGCTACTTTCATATAAAAGTCAGATCTGAGCTCTAGATTACTTACAGGAAAAATCTGTGGCTTGAAGTTCTTCCATATTATATTTCAATCCGGTTTTTACTTGGAAGTACCTCACAAGCACAAGCAAAATGAAATTGCATGGTCCATAAGATGCGCTTTCACCCTTGCCTTGAAAAGAATTTGTGAAAATATTTTGTGGCAGCAGCAGCAGAGATGGCATTCCCTGAATGATGTTCTGCTGCTGCAGTGTGCAGGCATAGCAGAGAGCACTGTCACATATCAGGGCATCAGCAGATCACACCAGGGCTGGTATCAGCAGCAGGTGCTCGTGCAAAGTTGCTGCCGTGCCTGGAACTCTCCAATTAACTGCATCAAATTTGTAGGGTCCTTGAGCAGAGAAGTGTGACAGCTTGGTGCTACAGCTCAGTTCTCTGCTACTGCACAAAGAGAGGCTCATCCATCACGTCACTTGGCACACAGGTGTGCATCCAAGAGTCTATTCAGGCTGTGCCCCAGGGCACAACCTCACAGGTTCCCACATATTTGACGGAATTGTGCCGGTACAGAATGAGCCACTGCTGAATGCACTCAAGTGGACACAGGCTTGGCCAAGGTGAGAACTGCAGCATCTGCAACTAAACAACTTGAGGCTGGGAGTGGAATTTGCACTGCTTATAGCCCTTTCTGAATTTGAACAAAGTTCTTTCAACTTCAGAGATTCAGAGGCAAACAGAAACACTTGTGTAGAACGCTTGGTGCTGCAAGGAACAATGATTTCACTCAGTCAGTAACACCACAAACTGGCAGAAGAATGTAGAAGCAGGTTATGTCCTGGCAGAAGATGGATTTTATAGTGTTCCCTTTGCCAGTAGGCTGAGTTTATACATAAGAGCTAACTTGCAACTTTAGTGTATTCTGCAAAAGAAAGCCTGATATCTGCCATAGAATTTTGACCAACAGCAACCAGCCAGCATTAAATTCTTGGGAATTCTCTTTCTCATGTCAAAGAAAGAGCCTTCCCTTTTTAGATTATACTTGATTTTTAGTAATGAGCGATTTATGAAAGGCCTGATAGAGACATTTGAAAATTTCTTGACAAATATATGTTTCATGAACCCAAAAGTCAGGGTTATAATAGAATGTTACAAGGATCATTGATGGAGTTGTATGCAGAGATTGCACTGTGCATACTGGTTTATCTGTAATTGTTGGACAAGCAGATTAGTCGCTTATTTGCATAAACTATAAAATTATCCTAGAAGAAAAGTACTCCAAACTGTCAACAAAAAAGACTTTGGTTCTCCGTGAATTTGGCAAGAAATGAAGAGAGAAATTATAAAAGAGCAGATGGTAGAAGAGATACACCAACATGTTGTATGCAACAGCAAAGGAAGATGGGAATCTTGTAGGAACAAAATTTGCTTTATCTGCCTAAAATTTAAAAGCAAGAGAGATCTGTAGTTCAATATATGAGAAAATGTAAGCTTTCAGAACTGAGAAATAAGCAGATATTTTTCTGGATTTCTTTCTACTATTGAAAACAATTTAAAACCATCTAAAGAATTCACTACCTTTGACTAAAAGAAGGGATTTAAATTATTCATGCTACATTTACTTTTCATATTCAATAATTAGCAAGCAATCTTTGATTAACCCTGAGAGTAGCTGGTGATATTTCCAAAAGAGAGCACAGTATCTGTAAGAGTTCCTACAGCCTCAAGAGCCAGATTCCAGACTTGGAAAAAATTATGGATAGTGCACATGTGAATAGAAAGTTTTGAAGATTAAGACAAAGGATACTGTGTGCAATTGTTCACACTCAGGTAGGTCTGAATGAAGGGATGTTCCTCTTTCACATGCCTGAAAAGTTATATCCAGGCACTTTAGTGCTGGCAACTTCATGGCCTCAGCGGAACAGTCTTCATTTACTGTATCTGAATATTGTAGCCAGGGGGTTTTTCTTAAATATTCATTGTTTGTTCAATCAAATTATTATTTATGGAATTTACTGAGTTTTTCGTGCTTTTAAGAACTTGTTTTTTTCCCAGCTATACTGTGCTATGTTATGTGCAAAGTAAATGAATAATCTCTACAGCTTCAATCTCAAACACTTAAGCATATAAAAGAAACATAAAACCACACTTCCCCAGTATCATAATTCAAAAAGGAATCAGCATACTTCTTGCAGTGCTGGGACTCCTGGTTAAGAGTAGTAATACTGGGTCAAAAAGAGCTGAGATTACATCCTGTCATGCAATCAAACAAAAAATTACTTTATATTCTAGTTGAACTATGTTTGAAATTTTAGGTTTCTTGTCTTTTTTGCATTTTTAAACCCAAAAACAAATAGCACCACAGAGAAGAAGCAATTTCACGGCACTCAGTACTTATGACACTAAATTGTTGGAACTCAACATTCTTCCTGGGTAGTGGGCATTAAATGTATATTTATAATCTGAAAACATATTGCAACCACTTGAATAAAGAATACCAAAATTCACTTATTCTACACAGACATGACTGGAAAAATTCCACCCTTCACCAAGATATTGGGGAAGGATGTTCATTGTAGTTAATATATGACCTCAGCAACATTGATATACAAGAAATGCATCATTTTAAGAGAAGGTATTTTATCAGGCTTCCACACCCACATTAAATAATGAGATAGGCAAACTAGACAGAGAAACCAGAAAAGATACTTCAAGTGTACATTCTGTTTATTTCAAGCAGTATGCTAAGCTCCAAACCTAAGATTATGCCAATCCAAACACACAGAAATAGTGTGTGTTGGTTTTTCTCTGAAAAACCTCCAAACTCTGAAGTTTTTAATCAGAGAAATAGGGCCAGAACAAACCACACTTATTAGATCAACATTTCAACTGGAATAAATGTTCTCCAGTATCTTTGAAAACAGATGCTTGATTCTGTTCTTTGAACATCTGAAAGCATTGTACACAGACACAACATCCACCTGGACATTTTCATACTGAAAAGTCATCTCACTCATTCTGACTTGTTTTGTAGCCTTTGGACTTAGCTGAACACTCTGCTTTGCATTTTTCCGTAGTGGAAATTAACAACTCAAGAACTCAATTATTATTATAACTTGAGGGTACCTTTTATTTATAAGGTAATATGCATAATCTGGACTAATAGATTCTGTGGCTGAAGGCCAAGGACTTTATTAGCCCAGGATACAGTTATTACAGGTTATTATATTCAATGTTTAATTAAATATTGAAATCTTAAAAGATAGATGTGGGAGGAAGTCTGCTTTCTTCCTTTACCCTCCTTCAGCCATTCCCTTTAGTCTCTTGCACTTCCTTCTTTTTATACCATATCCCTTTTACATTACCTTCTGATCTTTTGTGTGCGGTTTCCTTTTATTTCCACGGACTTTGGTGACAGGTGAAAATGGAGTTTAGATTGCGTCTTTCAGAGTGAAAAACACTTTGAAAACCCAGAGAATTACAGTTTTTTTTACCTGAACTTGTAGATGCTAATAGACAATTGAGGTGTTTGCATATTCACAGTAAAGCACCACAGAAAAAATCATTATGTGATTAGAAGAACTTGAGCATGGAAAGAGGCAGTCTTGTCACCAAAGGTAGATAACCTAAATAACCTGATCCTTGCCAGTGAAGGTACAGGACACTTCAAATGACTAGGTCTAGCTGCATGCCTGGTTTTAGAAGGCCATCATTAGATGAGATGAATCCCATCTCTGCTAAGAGTCATTCTTGGACTCCATTTCCTTGAGCTGCAACAAATATGGCCTCAAATTCTCCCACAAGAACTCAACCAAGTGTGTTTAGCAGAACTGTCAAGTGATGGCTGCATTGCAAGTTGCTTAGGAAAATGCTACCAAGCATGAGAGAGCAATGGGCAGTTTCAGGGGCTGTATATGAAGCACATCAAATGAGCACTGATGATGAAAGCTGATGAAAGAGTTGAAAGTCAGCTGGCAATTATCCCCCTGGTGATGAAGACAGCACAAATTTCCTCTTTTTTTTTACAAGATCACAAGCATCACCACACAGATGAAGACAAAGGGTCCAGCAACATAGGGGGAAGAAATATTAACCAAAGATACCAAGGTGCTATCTTGGTGCTACCAAGATCATAGATGACTGTATCACCGTTGTGCTTATCAGCAGTATTTAAGAAATAAAAATCTAGCACCAAAACCAACTGTGATCTGTTTTCCCTCCACAGCTGGAATGCTGATATTTCCACAGGAGAAAAAAAATGAGTTCCTGTCCTCGTCTGCCAGTGGTTCAGTAGGCTTTCCAAGATGAAAAATATTTTTGTATCCCCATGACCCTTTGAGCATATGCTGATATCCAACTCAAGTCTCTGGCAGCTGCAGAGATTTAATATCTTTCAATATAACCGTTTGTTGTCAACAAGATCAGTAATTTTGAAAAGGAAGAGATGTTTCAAAAATGCAATGGAAAACTGAATATTAATAGGAGTCATGTACACAACTAATTTCCAAGAGCCAATTTACTCTCTAAAATGGCACATGAAGAAGCAACTGGAAAATAAGGCAGAAAATGGATTTCAACTTATCTTCATTCAGTCATTCATGACACTCACACTCTGAACTCACAGTCTGATCTGAGAGAAACTACTCAAACACAACTGCAGTATTTGGATAATGTCTCATGAACAGGACTCTGAGCTAACACAAATGATGGCAACAGAACCTCAAAACAGAAGTGAATTTCACTGTTTGCAATGGTGAAGGCATGCATGGTGCATCAGCACAGCGTCTGTGGAGCCATACTCTGGGAGATACATAGAAAGCACACAGGAACAAACACCAAACATGAAACAGGGTCCCAGCAGGAAAGATTGGAAAGATTGGAAAATTATGTTTTAGATTAATTCCAAAGAAGAGCTTTAGTGGATATGCAAGAGAGATGGAGATGGACTTTGCAAATGAGGCTACTGCCACAAAAACCTTGAGTAAGCAATATCTCTGCAAGCAGGTAAGATGAAACTTTAAGTTTGGAAGTGATCAAGTGTTGAAGAAAATTCTCACATTCAAAGCAACTATTGAAAGTAAAAATTTTTCTAGACAGAAACCTCTCTAATTTATCTAAGGTGGAGGTGGATTTTAACAACCTCCTCTACTCCTCAACATAATTATATTTCCACTGAAGAATTGGCTCTAGGCAGCCCAATCTGTAGGTAGGGTACTTTGCTTTGCTTTGCTTTCCCTGTTTCACTCATCTGTATCCACATTTATTCTACATCCCCTCCTCCACTTTTAGAGCACTGAAAACTCTCTGCAGCTAGAATTACTCACTCTACACATACACCTCTAGAGGTGAACTGTAAAATAAAACTATCTTATCAGAAATCTTCCCAGTTACCCACAGCTGTCACACGTGAGTGAACCTGTGCTTTTAATACTGTTTCCTTTCTGTTTGAGTGAGGAGCCATATTCTGAACAGAGCACTTTCCTTTCCACCTGACCCAGATTCACCCACACTGAAAGCTGAAATGGGCACAATATCTTACTGAAATACAGGAGCAATATGAGAGGAGTCACTGTGCTTTTGTCCACCTGTCACTCTAACCCTAATAGTTCCCTGCTCTGCATTTTCCCTCTGGGTTTTTCACTTCTCCAAAGCACTGCTACTCGACCTGCGACACTAACAGCAAAGGGCAGGCTCTGCTCTGAGATCTGCATGCTCCCCAGGAAACTTGAAGTGAGGCAGCCAAGACAGGGAGCAGGAGTTTTAAAGGAAAAGGCAATTGCTAAGGCATTTGGATGATTTACATTTTTTTTGTTTCAACACACACATGTATTTCAAAGTTTACTCTCTGGGTATTTAACCCACATGGGCAAGTAGTCATGCAAAGAGAATTCATCAATTGTATCGTGCATAAATTCTACTTCAGTGAATCTCAGAGCTCAAGCTGAGGGCCATCTCATATGCCTGGCAGAAAAAAACATTTAACTTCTGGCAGTGGAACAGTTATTTGTCTACAAAATCAATAATTTATAGGGGAAAGAGAGGCTGCATAAAACTAAGAGTAAGAGAAAACCAGTAAAAGCTCTAATACAAATGCAGGAGATAAATCACTCTTCCTTCGTCTATGCTAGAAATTTAATTTAAAGATTCTTACATCCAGCTTAATGGAAATAAACCACCAAGATTATAACTCCCTGTGGCATGCACATGCAAGTACTAAGTTCTTATCCAATTGCCTCAGCAAGCAGTTGTTCTATGAGGGCAAAGAAGTAGGTGAACAAGGAAATTTTAAGACTGAAGTATCCCTTTGAGACTAAGTGATCTGATTTAATCTACATTGTCCTTGCCTTTTGCTGACCTTGTCAGCATGTCCATAGGAAAACTCTATTCATTCACTGCAATTATATTTGGTTGGATCAAACAATCAAACTTCCCACTTGAATATCAGAGATAACAGCAGAGTGACCTGATTTCAGGAGAGAAAGGTAAGGTCTCAGGAAATTAGCAGTGATGCCTGAGTTTCAGCATGGAAACTCTGAACTCTGATGATCTCATTGCCAACTGGATTGATGGAATCTAGATCTCACAATGGCACTGCAAAGGTTCTACCCATCCCACATTTCAGTAGAAAAATGTAGCAGAAGCTTCGTGTGTGAAAACTTTCCTTGCTTTTTCCCTCTTTGAAAAAACTTTTCTTCATATAAACAACAATCCAGCTTAGAGCTATTAGTGCTAGATATTTGATTTTCAGAGTATTGTGCAATATTTGAAATTGCTTTGTCCAACATAATATGAAATTAAATAGCAAAAAATAATTTAAAATTTAGCAAAACTGCAGGCACAGAAAATGCCAGCCAATTGTAAACAAACAAGCCAAAAATATGAACAATTGCCTTCCGAAGGATCCATAGAGAGAAGGGAAGGTAGAAGATTGGTAGAAGGATAGCAGATACTAGGCCTATGCCTTATGCCATCCTTGTATGTAACAAAATGGGAAGATGTGAATTACAGGAAAAGCTAGGGCATCTTACACTATGTTTGCCCTAAGCAGAATTTCTTGACCCTTAATATCTCCTCAAGATGCTTTAAGATCACAGAATAAACCAGATTGGAAAAGATTTCTGAGATTATCAAGTCCAACCTATGACCAAACACCATCATGTCAACTAGACCATGGCATTAAATTCCACATCCAGTCTTTAGTTCTTAAACACCTCCATGGATGGTGACGCCATCATCTCCATGAGAAACCCATTTTAATGTCTAATCACTTTTTCTGTGAAGAAATTCTTCCTAATGTCCAACATAAGCCTTTCTTGTTGCAGCTTGAGGCCATTTCCTCTTGAGAAAAGCCAACCCCCACCTGGCTACACCTCCTTTCAGGTGTTTGTAGAGAGCAACAAGGTCTCCCCTGAGACTCGTTTTCTCCAGGCTAAACAACCCCAGCTCCCTCAGCTGCTCCTTATAGGACTTGCTCCAGACCCTTTTCCAGTTCCATTGCCCTTCTCTGAACTTGCTCCCGCACTTCAATGTCCTTCCTGAATTCAGAGGCCCAGAACTGGACACAGCATTTGAGGTGTGGCCTCACAGTGCTGAGTACAAGGGGACAATCACTGTCCTGGTCCTGCTGGCCACACTATTGCTGGAACAGGCCAGGACCCCACTGGCCTTCTTGGCCACTTGAGCACACACTGATTCATGGTAAGTCACTATTGACCAGCACCTCCAGGTCCTTTTCTGCCTGGTTGCTGTCCAACCACTGTCCCCAAACTGTAGTCTGTGTGGGGCTGTTGTGGCCAAAGTGTAGGATCCAGCACTTATGGAACCTTATGCTGTTGGTCTCAGCCCATCCAGCCAGCCTGTCCAGATCCCTCTGTAGAATCTTCCTATCCTACAGCAGATCAAAAGCTGACTCAACTTAGTGTTGTCCATGAATTTGTTAAGGGTAGACTCAATCCCCTCATCCAGATCATCAATAAAGATATTAATCAGGACTGGCCCCACTGTGAGCCCTGAGGGACCCCACTGGTGACCAGATGCCAGCTGGATGCAGCACTGTTCACCACCACTCTGTGGGCCCAGCCATCCAGCCAGTTCTTAGCCAGCAAAGAGTGCTCCTGTCCAAGCTGTGAGCTGCCAGGTTTTCCAGGAATATGCCAGAGGAAATTGTGCCAAAGGCTTTGATGACAAGCAATGTCCAAAGTATGCTATAAAGATGAAGATAGTGCATGTCACGTCTTACTTGAGCTAGTGCACTGTGCTAACCTGCTAAGTATGAAATAGGCACAGCCATATAATAAATCAAAATCTACTCTCTTTAACTCATGCAAGCAATCTCAAATAGTGTTGGGAGACGCTGCCAGGTGGCACTGCTTCACAGAAACACATTGTTAGCTTTCACACATCCTGAGCAGGTAAAACATTGCCTGCAAATGGTCAGACTCACACCCAAATATTTGTAAGCACTGGGGCATGCTCATACAAGCTAGCTTCAGGCTGTGCATTAACACCAAAACAAAGAGAGATCCATGACTTTCAGAGGAACTGCTGTAGTGAGTATAGTCAGCTGACTTCTCTTTGTCTGAAGTGTCTTCTGTTTGTAGAAAGATACTTGCAGTGACAGCAATGGGGAAGGCACTATGCAGAATAAAAGGTAAAGCACATAAAACCTCACAGTTCACAGAGAAAAAGAAAAGGATGAAAGATAATTATACACAGAAACTCATGGTCTTAATCATGGTCTATGTTCCTCTGATGATGTGAATGTAGAAGAGGTCTACAAAACCTTATATTTCTGCAAATGGAAATTATTTATTGGTGATGCAGCTTTCGCCCAGCAGTTCTGTCCAGATCTCACTCATGTACTCTAACAAAGGATGACCTGGCAGTGAAGCAAATAGTGGTAAGGAAAGGATAATGGCCAAAGCAATCTGTGCTATAGCTTGAGCTGCAAAAAAGATTTGGTGATTACTTGTAATACCAGCTTATGCTAATGCTACAGTAGCTCCTATGAGCACCAAAATTTTACATATGCAAAACCAGTACAAGATTATCTTCAATTTTTTTGGCAAAACTTGGAATCAAAAATAAAACAGAGAGGGACACATTATCTATGTATAGGGCCCAAGTGATGTCTGCAGTGTTTAAATAGCCTTCTATTTGTAATGAAATACCTAAAATTTATCTAAATTATTCATTAGACTAATGAATAATTAGCAACTAATTCTGTTCCTCTGTTCCTCTTGGAGAAAGTCACCTGATGTCAGCTATTAAATTACATCTAGTAGAAGGAGAGTTCTTAAGTTACCTAGCAAACATCAGTGCCAAAGGTAGATATTCAGCAGTGTACAAAGTATCACTTCCTCACAGTTAATGCAGTTTTATGGGAGTAGGCTTTACTTGTTGTATCTGAAAAACAAAAATTGCAGCTGCATGAGCTGATATAAATATTCAAACTGTAAATGCATTAGCACAAGTGACAGTACCAGATTGCAAAGCTTAGCATAAAATCACAAATAACTAAATATTGTGTAGAGTGTTGCTTCTCTGAGCAATCAAAAACCTTGCATAATATTAGAGCACAGCTGGTTAGTAGCTCATGCCATATAATTTAAGTCTCCTTAATAGATAAGAAGAACTTTGAAGCATTCTCTAATGAAATATCCCTTTGGTTCCAACAGTATCAGGAATAAGTTGTCTCAGATTTTCTCTGTTTCCAGGCTCATTGATTCAGGACAGAGAAAGTAATGATTTCTGTACATTATTATAAGCATTTTCACATTTATCATACAATATGAAAAATGGGTAATATTCCATGCGCTTGAGCAGCTGTGCAATGTATATTTTAGGTCAAACACTTGATGGTATGTGAGTATTCACAACAGAAAATTAATAGCTTATATATTCAGAGCAGTGCAAAAGCAAGAGACAAAAAAAGCTCCTCCATTACAGGAATTAGGCAAAACCAGCACACTTGACTTGTTGTGAGAGGTGATACTGTCCCAGAAACAACTTTATTACCTGTCATGTTGAGATTCAGAGCCATAAAAATCTCATTTCCCCTTGTAATTTCTGACATGCTCAATAGCCCTGGTAATGGAAGTACACTCCTAGGACTTTTTTAGCAGTCTGAGATGGCTTACCAGCTAACTACTGGCAATTAAAATCAGTAATGTGAATGGAAAAACAGAAATTAATTAATCAGTAGTATATTAGATAAATAACAAATAACAAAAATAATGTTTTGATGCAGAAGCAAAAATTTCAATACAACATGTGCCATATAATGTGTGCAAAAATAACAGGGTGCAAAAAGTATTCTTGAGACTGGACTCTGGTATGTGATCCCATACATAAAATAGATCATGTGCATCTTCCTAGCATTCAGATGTGAAAAAACTGCTTGGAGCTATGATAACAACTGAATGTTTAATTCCGTGAAGAATAACATTTTCAGCAACAGGAACCAGCATTTTATGGAGATTAGAAAATCATTGCAATAAATATGAGCTAAAGAAGAACAGACAGTATGTATTCGTAATTTATTCATTCATCTATTCATAGTATACATTGATGCATTGATGTTGAGACATATAAAACGTTAAAAGAAACAGACAGGTGTCTGAGGCTGTGGAGCTTTTGCTTTGTTTTGATCATTAAATTCTAATAATAGAGCCAAGATTAAGTTATGTACTTCCATTTGCAAAAATATGATATAAAAACATTCTGTTCTGGTACAAAACATAAATGGTGAATTAATTGCTTCACCAAGCCATTGTGTAGGCTCTTTGAAAAAACATGTAGAGGGCATACACCATTCACAGAATACCCTGGAGAACAATGTGTTATGCTTAAGTAATGATGAATTTTATGCTGGTCACTGCATTAGCAGTCAGTTAAGTATTTTCTTAGTTAGACCCTTGAGAATTTAGCAAGTAAGTAATGATCATGAAAGATGAGACGATTCATTATGGGCCATACACATCTTCCCAAGATATGTCATTATTCAGGTTTGTCATAAAGCAGTACCTATTGCATTAAAAACTTATGCAACAAGAACTATAGGCTTAAGAAACAAACTTATAAAGGGAGTGGAAGACTGAAATGTGAAAGGCCTTAACATGCATATTTCACAAGGCCATGACAGCCTTCAGGCTGTGTGTCTGCCCTGGTGGAGCTCCTCTGCCTTCACAGGAGCTCTACCAAAAGGGCAAGCTGCCTCAAAACAAGAAACAAAGAGGATTAGACATTGCAATCCAAATTACTTACAAAAGGTGCTGAAGAGGATAATGAACTTAAGCATCCTCAGCAATATTTTAAATATAAATTGGAATAAGAGCTTGCATTTGGGTGTGAGCGCATTTTATAAATTGGAGCACTACAACAGAAGAAGCCAAATGTTGTTTCTACACTGCCACACAGGGTGTGACCTGGAGGACAAGTTCAGCTTATCCATATTTACCACCCACCTACCTTGCTTGATCATATTAGGCAGACAAAACAGCTGCTACTCTTCCTAGTAGTGTCTCAGTCACGTCCCTGAATTCAGATCACTTAGATGGGAAATGGGAACACCAGGTAGCAGGAAGATGAGGACATATCACAACCTCCTCCCTCTCTCTCCCTCCCTCCTTCTCCTCCTTTGAAATAAACTTGTAGCCTGAAGAGGCATGCTTACTGGTTCCGTTATTCTGTCATTTTTATGTTTTTTTCTGTCTTGGTATACTTACCACACAAGAAGACAAAGCAAACACAAACACAAATACAAACATAAACACAAAGCCAAAAACAAAAACAAAACCACATTCTTAAAATAGTACAATGAAAAAAATAAAACCTTCTTGCACTACAAATAATTAAACAAACAAAAAAAAACTGGAAATCTAAGAGAAGAAAGTGAAACCCTATAGGCAGCTGCTATTTTCTTTAAATCAGCCTGCATATGTGCAAGTTTGAAGTGATAAAGATGCACAAAATACTATTCTTTTGGAAGGTAATCCCTCCCATACATATAAAGCAACATAAAATGAAATTTGGTAGTGCAAGTAAAATGCTATTTTCAGCCAGGGAAATGATGCCTGGACAACAATATTTTTGGCTTCCTCTGTTGCTGTTAGGCTGGTTCTTGAAAATCTGGGCCACCATACCATCATTCAATCTGTAGGTTCTGCTGTGCTATTTCATAGAGAACCACTTGAGTTCTGTGAGAGCTGATCAAGTTTTAGACAAGTGCAGAGTGTTTCACAAAGAGCAATAAATCTCTGAGTTGCTTGTCTACCGTTTGATGTTTTTGATTAACGTTATAAGATTAAAGTGATGTTTAGGAAAAACAGTTCCTAAGAAATCAGCTCAGTCTAGAAAACTCATTTATGTTGCCCTTCAGTCACATCAAAGAAAAATTGGCACAGAGCTAATAGCAGTCACCTTCACAGGAACACCCTGGTAGTCTGATTTAAAATGGAGAAGATCATGGGCCTGTTTCTCTAGAGAGATGAAAAGATTTTCTCTTGTAAATCAAGGTACTGATTTGAGGAAGCCTCCATAATCTGTCTAGATGCTGTGTGTTCATTTGATGACTCAGGAAAAAACATACAGAAATCAATAAAAACCACCTGGTATTTAGAAACACATGGCAAGCACCTTACTTGGTTGCTCATAATAATCTCAGAATATATTCACAAGTTGTTATATATTGACCAGCATTATGTTGTCTTCACTGGACTGCTCACTGAGACAATAATCTGTTCCTATAGCCAACATCACTGATGGAAAAAAACAAAGGTTCTCCACACAATGTCATAAATGAGGATGAGAAGATCAGCCTTAAAGCCACTCTTCTGAGAGGTGAAGTCAGGGAGCAGAAGTACAAGCGGGGGCTGAGCCAGCAGCTGAGCCCTCCCCAGTGAGAATCATCCCACAGGAGCTCAGTACAGAGTCAGAGCCAAGGACCAGGAGCATGGTCCATGGACAAACAAGTAAACAATAAGCCAGAGCTCACAGTGTAGCTTAAGGTCAGGGCAAAGTGCCCAGGGCTGAGTAAAAACATGGCTCCTGGACCATGGGAAGGAGGATGCTTAGGTGGGGTTTCAGGCGTGGCTGCTCAGGACAGTTAGGACCTACCAGAACCATCCCTGGTATCACTGGAGTTGTGACTTCGAGAAAAATAAATTTCCTTGGTAGCTTCCAGTTTTCTGGTGTTTCTTGCCAAAAGGCCAATGTACTTACAGGAAATACATGCAAAGTATGAAAATAAAAATCAGACTCCAGCTCATGTATTCTTGTAAAATCTGATAAATTAGAGACGTGGCCAGCTTCTTGGCTTTTTTTAGCCTTGTTAATGCCATTTCTATAATGAAAATTTACAGATATAAAATTAGGGAAATCCTACCACTAATTTTCATCAACAAGTTTATAGACACTTGAGTTTTTTATTGTTAGACGTACCCTTAGTATAGGCCAAGATGACCAAGATTTTAGGAGGAACCAGGGTCTCAGCAAAAGCTTGAGTAGTCGTTGGCCCAAAGAAGGGTATGGACTCTGGAAGGAACGTTTTGGTCATAATAAGAGACCCAAGATGGCTCTTTCCTTTCCTAAATCCTGTATTTCTTTTTATCTGTAAGGGGGTGAAATAATACTTTAATATGGCATGTTTATTGGCTTCCTGAAAAAAAATGTTATGCATAATATCTGTGTTTGACTTATCTAGTGGTCTGGAGCACAGGCAGTAGATTGCCCTGCTATTCTCTAGGATTCTCTTACCCTGACATTTTGCTTACCCCTTTGCTGGCCGAATTATTTACAGCTTTTCTATATGAGAAAGATATATGGATTAATAAAGACCCTGCCTATCTTATCAAAACCAAGGTCTCTAGATCCATGTTACAGCCTTACTGTTGGCCTCTGTCAGGGTCACACAGACTCAAGGGCCTTCACCACTTTATCTACTTTGTCAAATGTATTTCATTATTTACATTCTGACAAGACAAATTATTAAGGCCGTTGTTTAGATTTGTTTAACATCTTTTCGATCAATAACTATGTTCAATGTGGACATTCATTGCCAGACAGAGATGGGATAATTAGAATAGGAATGTAAGTGCTTATAATAAATTGCCTTGCAAACAAGAGTAATCTTGGGAACAGAATTAGGAAGCCACTTTCTTTTCATTCCAGAGAACATCCCTGTGTTGCATGCCAAAAAGGAAAAAAATGAAACCGTGCAAGACACTTAAACTATCATTTTATTAAAAGAAATTACAAGAATGCATAAGATGTAGGCCACAAAAGGGGACTGGAAAAAGTGATTTGTGAAAAATTAATTCTTTTCATCATCCTGTAGCTACACGAAGCAATACATTCTAATTGGCTGGATGCAAGAACCTATATTTTGCTTCTTTTCCTATTCTCCTTTTAACTGCAGTGTTGGCCTTCTTTTATGAGACCAAAGATGGCAGGGTACCAGCACAGCAATGAAGAAAATACCTTACCATACCTACAGTGTGGGGGCTCAGCCAGAGGGCTGAGTCTTACCAGAATGAAAGGGAGAGGGCAGAATAATGTTCTTGTGTTGCAAGTTGTCCAGGAAGCATTCTCACCCACAAGGTTTGTGAATTAACAGTACAAGCACCATTGCGAGGGCACAGAAAACCTAAAATAAACCAAAATTAAAGCATAAGAAACTACTGGCTCTCTAAGGAAAGAAAAATCCAAGAAATAAGAAAAAGCTTTTTTTTTTGGTGAGGGACCTTTCCACCAACTAAAAGTAAATACAACCCCCTTTTTTCATAATCAAGAAGTGAAGAGACAAGTAAACATATATGTTACAAACCACTTAGGCAAGATTTATTGGCAAGAGCTCTGTATTGTGAAAAAGCCTGAACCTCTGATCCAGAACAAGGATCATGATTTCTCTGTGGAAAGTGGAGAGAGAGAATGTTCCAAGTTCTGACAACTGTAGTTTGATTGAATAAAATGTTTCAATAAATAATGTTATATCCAGTTTTTCCTAAGCTTCTATTTTAGGAAATACAGAAGTATGTTTCCTGTAAAAAAAGCCAATTATTAAATATTTAAGTAGGTGTACATTTGAAGTCACAGCTTCCAGGTCTCAGCATCAGCCAGACACTGAGATACAAAGCAGAATTTCTGAACAGCCTTTCTAAACAACAGTTTCAATCCCTTTTGTATCAGATCACAAATAGCTCGTATTTTTAAGACATCCTTTATTATCAAAAATTATAATTTTCTCACAATTCTCATAAATACTTATTTTATTGGTGACAATAAAGTACTGTAGGAAACATTAAAGGAGATGCCAAGGATATTTATAGTACTGTGAATGTGTGAACCAGAAAGCAGAAGGGCAAGACCACACAGGAGTAGGTACAGGAACTTGCAGAGATGTGGATGTTCCAAGTGGAAAGGATGAAGGGTGCAGAGCTATACCAAATACTTCATTTTTAATTTGTCCAGCTACTCAGTGAACAACGTCATCTGTAACCAGCAAAGACAGATTTAGAAGTTCTCTCAGAAGTTGTCTGCTATCTATTAGCAGGTGAAATATGACATCAATGCTCTTTTATACCCATTTTACTTTAAATTCAGATATCTTCTGTCATCAATTGTTTTATGAAAAGGATGGGTTTGCCGTTAAAGAAATACACTAACTCCATGTTTAAATTCCCAGCTGCTTCACCACTGATTTTCTGTTTCCAGTAAAGAGGCAGCCCAAGCTTCTCTAGTTAAGAATTAGTTTAAATTTCACATTTTCCCTGGTGTAGGAAAACATGTTAGCATAAGAACTTGCCTAAAATGAAATATAATCAATGAAATCTAATAGGATTAATTCATCTAACTTACCTTGCCTGCAAATCACAACATAGTTAAGGTGGAGGCTACATTACATTAGACCCTTACTAGCCAAGCAAAGAAGATAAGCATTTGGAATAAATTCCAAGGAATTTTTTTCAATTTCCTTTATTGGAATAGGAAGAAGTGAAGAAGTGAAAAAGGCACCTAAGGTAACAAAAAATTTTAATCAAGCCCAACTGAGATATTTTATCTCTCTTTATTCTTTAGCATATTTCTAATGTTATTACTACTTTTAGCCAAAATAAATCAAGGTGAATTTTGTTAAATGCAGTAGTGAAGCGTGATTTTGGAACATAATTGAAAGAGCACTTTGAAAACATTAGAACAAAGCATTTCCATTTTTCAGAAATAATCCCCATTTCACAAATATTTTCAATCAGATCAAAACTGCAGTTTTCCTGTAAGAGTACTGTTCACCTAAGAAATTGGCCTGACCTGCACCCTTGGGCACTCTTACATCAGGCTGGAGAACTGGAGCTTTGCTGAGCCTTCCACGAGATAAAGGGGGGACATCACCCGCGAATTCTTCCCACCCAGAAGAGTAGATAGTGAAGGGATTTAGCTCTAGACCGTGTCTGTACTGGAGGACTGAGGTAGCACAACCTGCCCCTGACCACATATGTCTGCACAAACACGTGTGTGTGTGTGTGTGTGTGTGTGAGCACACACAGATCCCATAGGTACACACACATATGCACTTCCTACTGCTTTAGCCTCATTTGCAGCCAAGAGCGTGACACAAGGATGGGGTGCCAGGAAACACAGAGATATCTCAGAAAAAAAAAAAAGTCCTCTCTAACTACCAACAGACGCAGCAGAAGTAGATTATCTCACACGGGTTTCCATGGTAAACTAAATTAATGAAAAATGCCTCATTCCTGAATTGCATCACCAGAGAGCAATTGTAATGGAAGTAACAATGAGATATGTAGGTGATAATATTCTTCCTCCTCAATGTAGCAGAATGGGAGGAACATATCCCTGTTGTGCAGTAAATGCCAATACATGTAGCCAAAGTGTTTATTATTTTGAAGCCCTCAGGAAATTTGGGTAAAAACTAAAGCCAATTTTTCTGTTGGATCATTCACTGAAATGAATGTTCATTATAACACAGAGAAATGAAACAATGCAAGGCCATTTTAAATTTAAATATATTTTAGCAAGTAGAGCAAGGACTGCTACATTATTCTCTCGGTAGGGTGTGAGCTGCTGTATCAGTAAGCATCTGTTCTTTGTAATTCCTCCAGTCAGAATCCGATAATTTAGTAAATATGCAAAGAGCAGTACTTCTCAAAATTAACATTTTTCCTGAGGTGTTTGTTTCTAGTTCCTATACAGCAGATGGCACTGGTGGAATAAGAAGTTATGATGCGTGACAACTTGTAGAAGCCCTTCAGCAGGCCCAGTCAGGTTTGAATGCCTGCAAGAACAGACACCCCACAAACTACTTGGGCAAATAGTCCCTACGTTTTGCAAGTCTTACCACCCAGGAAATTAGTGTTTTCTTATGCCTAAATGGAATTTGGTCTGTTTCAATTTGTGTCCATTGTCTCTTGTCACTGGACACCACATTAAAGAGCCTGGAGCTCACTTCCTTGCACCCTCCAAGTATTTATGTATGTTGATAAGACCCCCACCTGAATCTTCTCCAGGTGGAACAGTCACAGTTCTCTCAGCTTCTTCTCATATGTCCGATGCTCCAACTCCAAAATCATCTTTGAGATCTTTTGCTGGACTAACTCCATCATGTCCATATGTCTTGTACAGAGGAGCCCAGAACTGGACCCAGTGCTCCAGATGCTGACTAGAGGGGAAAGATTACTACTCTGATATGCTGGCAGTGCTTTCCCTAACACAGCCCAGGGCGATTTTGACTTTCTTTGCTGCAAGAGCATATTGTCTGTGAAGATCCCCAAGTCCTTTTCTGCAAAGAACTTTGCATTTACCATTGCTGCATTTCGTGAGATTCCTGTTTCTCCTGCCTGTTGACATCCCTATGAACTGGTAGCACAACCACCACATGTAATAACCAACTCTCCAAGCTTTTCATCATCTGCAAATCTGCTGAGGCTGCACTCTGTCCCACCATCCAGGCTATCAGTGTTAATGTTAAACAATACTGGTCCCAGTACCAGTGGTGGTACATGGCCCTTCTCAAGACAGACACTGTGCTGCTGACCACAACCCTTGGAGACTGATATTTAAGAAAGGTTTCAGGCCACCTTATTGCTCCTTTATCTAGTGTATATTTCATCATTTTTACTGCAAGGCTTTTACAGAAGACAGGTTTGATAGCCTTGCTAACCTCAAATCCGCTACTCTTCTCCTTGTCCTCCAAGCCAATCACGGAATCATAGAAGGCTATTAGGATTATGATGTATGATTTCCCCTTCATAAATCCTTGCTATCTAAACCAAATCACCTTCTTGCTCTTATTATGTTAGGCAAAGCTTTCCAGGATTAGCTGTTTCAACACCTTTCCAGAGATTGAGATGAGGTCATCCAGCCTGCAGTTCCTTGGGTTGTCCTTCTTGCCCATAGCTTAAATTGGACAAAATAAATCACACCTTTCTTCTGAATTAATGCAGACACTCCCTCCCTCCATGCTTAGATGCAATATCTCAAAACTAAAACAAAGCACATTATTTTGTTTTGAACATATTTTTCTGTTTTCACCATCTATGAAGCTCCAAATAAACACTAAAGGAGCATTCAGATATTTTACACTACTGACAGAATGCTGGGGCTCTGGTACAGCTCCAAGTGACCACAGCTGCAAGAAATGCAATGGGCATTTTAGAAGAAATCTCCTGTGGTAGCTTCAGAAAGGCTGTGGTTTGTCAGGTAGGCACATGGGCTTCCCTAGGATGACATTTATTTTGTTGCCATCATCCCGATAATGACTGCCTTTGGCCAAATGCTGCCAGGAAAAGGCTACAAAAATCAAGGAAAAATCCTTTGACTGAAGTTTCAACTTACTGCTGAGTCAAAAAAGTACATCCAATGCCCCCACAAGGCTATGTTTAGGGGGGACTTGAAGTCATTCAAGGTAGTGAGACAGAAGAAATGGATGGTAAATTTCCTTTAGTGTCATTATGAAGCATGACCTTTCTTGGGATTAACAAAATATGCTGTCCATCTCAAATTTTATTTATTTTTATTTATGCAGTTTTTAATTAGTAGGGGCTTTTCCTTTAGGAGACAGAGTAAATCCCTAGAGCTATTACATAAGGCTAGATGGTGCTTGGAAACTTCTGGAGCATTCACTCTGGGTATTAAATCCTAGTTCTGAATTTTCCAGCTTTTATTAGCACTTTAAATATTACAGCCCAACTGATTTGTTTTTATGTTTAATACTGGTGTTAAAAAAGTGAAACCAAATGGAACCTTTTACTTTAAAGTGCACTTTAAAAGCATTTTGATAGAAGAAGATCTTAAAAGTTACAACTTTCTATTCTGACATGCCACATGAGAATAAAAGAACAGAGTCAGAGCAATTTCCTCACTACCTGGATAAAACACAGTTGAGATTGCCAAGTGTTCTTAAGAGCAAGAAGTTATATAGGCAGCCTAGGGAAGGGGATAAAGGGCACTCTTTTTAACAAGAGGACAAATGGTAATTCATACATATACTCTACACTTTAGGGGTTTCCCATGCATTATACATGCAGTACACTATTTTGGAATAATTTCCACTCAGCTTTTGCACAGGATACACAACTGACAGGACTGGGAAATCATTCCTAGGTCTTTATTCTCTGATGGACTTTGGGACTGTACAGGCTCATCTTCCACTTACCTGTATGTCACTATTGACTGAAAAAGTGGGCAACCTCTTGGCTTCACTAATACCCTGGTGCCAGGTAACACATGTACTGTTTCCCCAAACACTGCTTTGGCAGATACTTCATGAGCATCTGCTGCCCACAGTTAGGGGCAACCTGTCTTCCCCCACAGCTGCTGATAGCAGCAGGCAGCTCGTGTCTTCACCTTCTTCTGCAGGTTCAGTTCCCTCGATCAGCTTGAGGTCTATGGCTTAGGGCAGCAAAGAGCAGCTACCACAGAAAAGGTGAGAGCAGACATGCTGTGGTCAGTGCAGCAGTGTAAAAGGATGCTTCAGTGACTTTCTCCAATGCTTCAGACCACTCTCCTGGAGATAGTCCAAATTTTCTGAATTCAAGAGAATAGCTGGCATTTCAAAAAGCATGATAGAAGTAATAGTACATGTTAAAATTTTTACTTAAGCCTTGTTGAAAAGCTGATGAGTTTTACGAAGGAAAGCAAATGGCAAATTACAGTAGACAAGAAAGTTTAACTGGACTTCTATTCTAACATCATATAAAACATGGACAGCTTTTCTGAACTCTAGTGTAACAATGTCAGGAGTGATGTGGAGTTCAAAAGAACAAGAAAATGGCATTAAATATAGTCTGTTCCTATTCTTGCTATGATAGCTAAACCCCATCAAAGTATTCACTTAGAGCTACAGAACCAAAGATACCAATAGACACCTCAGAACCAAAATACACAATAGGGATGTTTGGTGATACAGATGAGAAGTGAGCATAAAAAGGAAAATAGCTTGAGGTATTCTAAATTTTTCTCCAAAATATCAGCAGAGATGAGTATGAATTATCATTCAGAAAGGAACAGAAATTATCGTCCAACATGTGCTAGTTTTGTTTCATTTGCTTTTAAATTTGTTGAAAAATTGTTTTCGTTTGTTTTGTTTTACACATCAGAGCTATTGTTTTCTGTATGCTTATTTGGGTTACTTTCAACCTTCAAAATTTTCTGAAATACAAGCCATAAAAAACAAGTCATTCTTTGTTCACCCTCATAAATCATCACATAACAAAATCATTGCCCTACTGCCTGCAGGTGACTGATTGGAAAAAACGAGTTCTGACACTGAAGAGATTATGACAAAGAACAGAGCTTAAGAAAACAGAGCCCGATGTGGAAAAAGAAAAAGTTAACTTCCTCCCCATTAACTTTTGGGGCACAGAATTCTAACATATCAATTTCAAACTGATCCTTGTGTCAAAAATCTGTACATTAAAGCAGGGTTACACTCTTCTGAGGGGCAGGAATGAGAGTTTTACAAAGGAGCTGAGATTCAGATATCTCTTTTTCCTCTGTGCTATGTACAGAGCAGGATGCCATGTCAGAGTGGTACAGAATGTTCACCATCTGCTGTTGGCTGAACTCTCACCAGGACTGAGTTTCTAGATCCCTGAATTTCAAAAATGCTGAGACATCCTGATAGCTCATTTGTCTATGAGCAATATGGATATTCAGCACTCCATCACCTAGAAATTATCCACAAAGTTTAAAGGTGAGCTCCAAAATGTTGAGTCAGGTACCTGCAGTCTACAGAAAAGGTTTATGGTCTATATGGGCTTTGCAATAGCAAACCACTGAAAGGAGTAATATTTAAACTATACCATGAGCAATCCAAGAGAAATGGGGAATTTTGCACAACTTGCATTTTGAATGAAAGCATTGAACCAATGTGAAAGAGATTCAGAGATAAAAACCATCTTTTGACTGAAGTACCTAAGTTACACACATACAGACCTGTAATGTCTTATAAAATCTACATGTCAATGAGATAGCCAGGCTCCATTTATACTCAAAGGAGAGATGTGAGCACTCCCAGAAAGATTAATTTGTCTACTTTTCAGCATTGATCTTGAGATAAACCAAGTCACAAATCACATTACTAGCACTCCTATAGATAGTTTCTAGGCAGCAGATCAGCTCAGTTGGTTAGAGCACAGTGCTAATAATGCCAAGCTCACAGGTTTGATCCTCAGGGCCATTCACTTAAGAGCTGGACTCATTGATCCTTGTGGGTCCCTTCCAACTCAGAATATTTTGTGATTCTGTGTAACTATTCAGATATCGACTTCTGTATTCATAGAATCATAGATCGTTTTGGGATGGAAAAGACCTTTAAAAGTCATCTAGTTCCAACTTCCCTGCAGAGAGCAGAGACATCTTCAAGTAGACCAGGTTACTCAGATCCCCATCCAAACTGACCTTGAATATTTCTAAGAATGAGGCATTTGCAGCCTCTGGGCAACACATCAACAGATGACCCTCATTGTCCCATCAGATTGAAAAGATGGTCATGAAACAATTTGCCTGAGATCAGGAACAGATTAATCATTACAGCATTTACCAGATCAGTAGGAGACTTGAATTAATTTTTCCCCCAATGACCAGTGTTTGGGTTTGTAACCTACTGAGAGAAGGGAACTTCCCTCATCTCTCAGTACAGGTGGGCCACACGTCAAGCAAATGATAAGGAGTAAGCCAGTGGCAATACCCCTGAAATGGAATTTTGGTCATCTGGGTTCCTCTCAGCACTTCCCTGAGTGAAACAATCATGACTAAAACAGAGAAACAAAACTTAAAGCTAGATCTAGGTCCTCCCTTTGGTCCTTGTTAAAAAACTTTGCTGGCAAGCAAAACATTCTTAGCACACCCTTTAACCTCTCTGACTCTTTAATTCTCTGCTGCCCCTGAAGAATAAAGAGTGCCTTTCTCACAACCAGATGGTTAAGTTCTGCACTGGTTGCACTGCATACCTCTCAGGCATGTGAGCAGCTACACATTGACCAGAAAATAGGCTTGTCCATTCTGCATCTATCTGCTGACTTTGAAATGTGGCAATACTGACTGTTAATTTGTTAGGTATAATTAGAAAAAGCTTAGAGATACGGCAGTCTTCAGGGACCTTAGACTCCCTAAAGAAGCCCAGGCAGAGAACAAGTTTCCAAATGTTCAGTTCGGCCACAGTAGCAGTATTCTTAACTATGCAGAATAGAAAAAACTCTGGAGATTCTATTGCTTTTTAGTTACAGATGTGATTGAACAGACTTTTTTTTATATTATTTTCCTGTCAAAATTAGATATCTATGTTTTTCAAAGTACACTTTAGGCACCTAGGCAATGTTTTCAGATTTTTCAAAAATATTTGATTTTTCTTTTATTAAATTTCATCTCATTCCCACTGTACTGCTATCAAGCTCATCTAATTTTTCATATATCCTCATTCTCTTCCATATCAACAGTGTGACCCAGTTTCATATTAGATATCATTAGTTAAATCCTACTTCTCTTGCCAAAATCATTAAAGAAAACATTCAGATGCACTCCAAGGCTGATTCATGAAAAATGATCCTAGTACCTCCTTTCAACCCATTGCATATTTTTCTCAATATTGCTCATTTTCATCTCCACTTTAAACAACTCCCTAACTATCTCAAAGTTTGTACCTCTGTGTTATTAATGAGAATTTTCCTACGGGCATCATCTCAGATGCTTTACTCATAAATTAGTCTGCCTCAGTGGGACTACTTCCATTTAGCTTCAGATGTCTTTAGAGTGGCCATCAACATCTGAGCTAGTCACCCCTGGCTAACTTTGCCGTCAATGGAGAGAAATAAGCACTTGTAGGGGTGATTCATCTGACTTATTTTAGATATTTATTTCAGGATGGGATGAATCATACCCTAAAAGGAACTATTTTTTGGCAGTGCTCAAAAAAGGGAGCATGAGGTGAGTAGTTCAGAAATAGAGGTCCCCAGACCAGACATATGCACTTAATCAAATCAAGCCCATCGTTCATTACTAAACAAATTTGATCCTTCATATCTTTCTGCTTTATAAAATCTGTTATCCAAAAAATGAATTCAGTTATTCAGGCATGAACCTCACTTGACAAAATTTATTCTAATTTATACCATTTTCTTCTACCTCTATGTCATACATTATTCCTTCCATCGTAATTTTATCTTGCATACTCTTGATGTTACACTTGACGTTACTTGAGGTCTGTTGTTGCTCAGTACTTTCACACTGAATAAATTAACCTCAAGGTGTTTTGCTCCAATCTTCAAAGCAGATTTTTTTTTTCTGCATTCATTACAATTTGTGCTTTATTAATTTTTTAATATGATGTGTTTATTTATACATAATTATATACTACATAATATTGATCTTCTTTTCTTTATGTTTATGTTTTACATTTGCTAGTAGAGTGCTGGTTAGTCTGAAAGTTAAGGCCAAGCAATGCCAGAAGCTTCGAACACAGGAGATTAATTACTAGATATGGTTTGAAAAGATGTGCTGCCCCTTTGTGACTCTTCAGTTGTGTGTCTTTAGTCCCAACTTTGAAATAACTAGTAAAGGTAATAAATGCAGTTAACATTCATTTTACATTTAGTGAATCACAATAGTTATTGAAATCTGAAAACATAGAAGGGGGAAATGTAAAATTACTTAGAAATACATAACATCAGAGCAGTAAACAACTTCCACTCCCTAAATCGACTTTATTGTGAAGCCTCTTTGCAAACAGATGCACTCAAAAATGATCTCTCTGATGCTTAGTAAATTAATTTCAATTTGACTTTATTAATACCAAATAGGTATCCTTATTAACAACACATATTTATCACTTGATTGCCATATTTATAAGAAATAATAAACTGAAAACATTTAGCATAACATTCCAATGATTAAAAGACTATAGTAGGGAGGAGGTTTTCATACTCTGCACAGTCAAGAATCATGCATAATGTAATAGCATATTTTTCAGCTAGTGTCAGCAGGACAGATTTCAAGAGATATTTTAAATATGTTTTTATTAACAAGAGAAAAAGGTCTTTCAACTGATCTGAAGCAATTTCTGTGTAAAAAGCTGAAGAGGCTATCATTTTAAAATGTAATGGTAAACAGAGAATCCTGACAGAGAACATCCTAGGAGACTGTTTTTCCCTGTATTTGATCTGTATTTAGTGAGGAACTGATCCAAAGCTCATTTGAGAGTCAGTTGAAAAGCTCCTGCTGAAGCAAATGGATTTTGGACCAATGCTGGATTACAAAATTAAGGTAGCTGAAATTATCCATAGAGGTTTGGACTTGAGATGAAAAGTAAATGATGTTCAAGATAATGTGTATAATTGGTGTTAAAATGAGAGATGAGACTAACCTGCAGATTTGAAAATAATGTGGAGTTCTTCTGGATTTTTTTCCCTATTTGACCAATCCCAATGGCCCTCGAAGCTCTGGATCTTTTATTTATTTATGGTTTTATTCAGAAGCACTACAGAAATAGGTGACAAGTATGAAGTGTAGCATATAGAGACTTCTACGGGATCTACCATTAAATCTTAATTCACATATCAGAGCCTGATTTATTAAATACTATGGGTTAATAACATAAGGAGCACTTAAAAAAAAATACATGGATGAAAACTGTTATGGGAAATCAAATGACCTGAAAACACTGGTAGTGAAAACATTCACATTCAAGAAATGTGTCAGAACTTCCTATATGCAAAACTAGACAAGTCAGGTCATTCACAAATGGGTTTTTTTAACATTTACTTCATGTAAGAGTGAGTCAGTTTTGTATTATCAGTAATTCCCTCATCTATCTTTTATAGATTAATATAATTTGGTATTTATAATAAATTATTACATATACTAAGCTGATTTTATATCTGAGTTAAAATAATAGAAGAGTTATGCTTTGCAGGAGTACTTTGCTATTGAGAGTCAGTGCTCATGCTGGTGTTTCCATCTGCAGACGATCTCAAGCTGTTCTTCATCTTTAAACTTGGGTAAATTAGATTCATCCAAAATAGGTTAACTACCTCATAACACTATTTTGGATAAAATGTAAATTTTTAATTCAAGCTTCTAATCTCTCCTTTCCATTTGTTTTTATCCCTTGGTTATTATTGCAGTAATAATTTTTAATATATTTCATATTATTGAATATATGAATTTTTAATGTGCTATCTGTATTGCATTATTCTGTATTATTGTATTGTATCATGTATTTAGGATTTTAAGTAAAAATTAAAAATATTTGTTACACTCAGAGATTTTCATCAGGGATGAAAGAGTTCCTGAAATGCTCTTTGGGAGGATCTCAAGACCAAAAAATGGCTCACACTTTCTAGTGTCAAAGGAGATGGGCTTTGCTATATTACCATTTTGCTTCTGCCAATGCAACTCTCTAAAATAGGTCTGAGGATCTATGGGTGCCTTTTTTTCTTCCTGTTGACTATAAAGAAGCCCAGAATGAGCAGCTCAGGTGTAGATAAAGAGCTACATGTGATCGGTTATACCAACCTCACTTGATGTGACGTAAATTTACCTCTGTCTAAAGGTCTTCTTAGAAGGGGAAATATAAATCCCATTCAAAACTTTACACCTTTAGGAGCAGTTCCAGCAGAAAGGAAGAGGAATGAACAGGACCCTTGGTGTTCTGCAAGAGTTTGCCATTCTACCAGTCTGACAAGGTATTAAAATTTTCAGAGTGACATTGCTTCCCTTGAGAAATTGTGAGTTCTTTAGACAATTAGGATAACATTTTTAAGCAGGAAATTCCTTAAGGGATGCAATCCTTGCCAAAGATAAGACACATTAAAACAGGCATTTACTCTACATATCCTGTTGATAACCAGAAACCTCTCCAGAGCTTGAGAACAGGCACAAAAGGAATATCCAGCAGCAAACTGTGAAACAAAGAGTTTGTGTGGTAGTTAACCAAGACAAAAAAGTTTTGTGTCTAATGCTGTGCAAGAACACTTGTGAGCACAGTGTGTTCTGCCTTCCATTCATTTACAACATACACAACAGCTTCCTGTGCTCGTGTGTCCCCAAGTATGCTGATCAAGCAAATGTGAGATAAAATGTAGGCTTTTAAATGATCTGTAGGGCATGTTCCACCAAGTTCACACTGACAGACTGGTCTGCCTGACTCATAAATTTAGTCTCGATGGTTAGCCCTCAAGTCACAGATTTGCTTCCAGTGCATCACTTGGACACACTTGGTCATGATCTGGCACCAAATGACTGTTTAAAGTATTCTGCCTTGGCAGTGCTCCTGCTGCAGAGAGAAAATCCCTAGCCTTTTTAGGAGTTGTGTGGAGACAAATTATAGTGACCCAAAGCTTTAGATCTTATCCAGATCCAAACTCAAAGAGCAATAGCAAATCTACAGCCTAAGTCTCTTCTATAACTTTGAGCATATTTAGCAATGTGATTAAGATATTATACACCTCAGAGTCAGCAGCATAGATTTATCTGAAGGGTCTTTCAGAATACAGTTTGGTTGAAAGTCCTACACAGTACTTGTTCTTTCCTGTTTCTCTTTTTTTTTTTTTTTTGGAGAGCAGGGGTGCCTTAAATTTAGCACACGATAAAGGGATAAAGGGCCTTGGCAACATTTTCTAGATATGCAGAGTGGAATTGAGGGCTATTTATAGCCTTTGTGACTTTAACCAGCCATTGTGATTGAAGCAGACACCTTCCTAATTCATTCTTCATCATCCTATAGTTGTTTTTCTTTGACCTAATTATCTGTGACTGCAGGTGTCAGCCTTTCTTAATGTGCTCAAATTGTGTGCTACTAAAAAACATCACAAGAGCTTTGAACATACGGATTCCCAGACAGACAATCTATAGAGCCTTTTATTTGCTTTCCTGTGCATCACTGGTGGTTTAAAAACTATACAAAGTAAAATAGGATTTTTTTCAACCTTTTTTTTTCAAATTAGGTTATTTCTGGCTAAGCTTGGTACTATAAGGCCTGTAACAGAAGATAGGCATTCTGTTAGCATCTATGGTTTAGCAAGGTATTTAAAGGGAAAAAATCACTAAGCAGACAGACTGTAGCAGACTAAGTTTACAGCAGCTATTGTGCAATGCTGAAAGGTGATTCTACAAAAAAAATAAAAACTAAAAATTAAAAAATAAAAAATTAAAATTAAAAAATAAAAAGCCATTCTGTAAAATCTGGGGTAAATATGGGATTGCTACTCTAACAAGAAGGTCAGGATACACAATGTTACACGGCAATCATTCAGAGCAAAGATGCAGCTTGCAACATGGAATTGAAGAAGACAGGACAGAGCTCTACTCAGCACCCTATAATTGGGTAAGTGGTGAAATCACATTCAGCTCCACTCTTGCCAAAATATGCTGATGGTGGGAAGGTAGTACCCAGCTTTTCTAGTAGTCACTCACTGGAGAGATGAGGACTCAAGCTGCACTGTAGATACCTAAGGTGGAATCAGAAGAATCCTCCCCTCTTTGTTACAACCTCCCTGTTGCTTTTACTCTGTTCAATGTACTTCCCCTTCTTTCATTATTAAACTCACTTATTCAATTAATCACTTGGTAGTGAGAAAGTACCATTCTCAGACACCTTGCTTTCCCACACTTCTTGGATTGATGAGGAAATTTTGCTTGTCTATAAAGTTTACTGTGGTGATTTCTACTGAACCAAAATCTGGGAACCTTGAGCAAACATTTGATTTAGGGTTAAGTACTTCCATGCACAATATATTTTCTTATATTAATTTAGTATGTATTTTATTCTTCCTGTAGGCTATAGCAAACAAAACTTCCGTCAACGCAGGTCCTTCCCCTTAAAGGATGTGAGACTGACTTGGCTTGTATTCAGCCTCTGCCAGTGGCTGCAGCAGCCAATCCTCACCAAATGCAATAGCACATACTCTGACTCTCAGCAGCTTTTCTATGCCGTTTTTGTTATTTATGATCCGCCTAGCATGCAGGGTGGGATCAGGGGGAGGTACCTCTACTCAATTTAAAAGCGCAAGCAAAATTCTGGTGTTAAATTCTGCTGATCCCTTAGCACTTCTGCAGCTTTGTTCACAAACAATCAATCTGTCAGTGAGGTACACAAACTAGCCCTTTGCAGATGATACAGAACATGGGAAACCTTTTGTGGGATCTGTCTCATTTTTATAACAGGGAATGATCAACTTTACCTTTCCAGAGTCATGGACTGATTCTTTCTTGCTTTCTACTTCCCTTAATTTCACTGCCCCTATGGCAACAAATGAGGAAGGTGGTGTTCTAGATATACTGTGGATAATGCCTTCTGGGAAAGAGTTAATTTGGGCTAACTGCTGGTGGTTCTGACTGTGTGCCTGTGAGGGCCCTTACCTCCCACTACTGAAGGGAACTAATGAGATGCAGCACAGATCAGAGAGAGGGAAAGCACAGGCAGGCCCTTCAGCTGTCACACAGCCTTTGTTTTGATGTTCTAACTCACCAGGATCACTATTCTGTCTTAGGAAAAAAACCGTTTGCTGTCACTTCTCTTTTGTTTTTCTGAATATATCAGTGCACTTTTGGAGCTCTATGAAGCAGCTACCACTGGGAAATAATTTTGTTGCTGGAGTTATCTCAACAGTAGAACTGTTTGTACCGTTTAGCACCCCACACACACACCAACTATTCTTTTTCTTGCTACTCTACAGCATGGCTAACTGGGAAAATCTATTATCCCAGACCACCATTACAAAGACTTTCCTACTATTCAGCAGGATTGGTTCTAATATCTTCCTATAGGGGAGAATCTGGTGGCAGATTAATCTGATTCTGCTGCTAAGAAGAAACTTCATACACTGCTGCACATACAATTTTACCTAACTATGCTCCTTGCCACCATCTAGTGGGTGGCTAGACATTTTGTTTATCCCTAAAAATTACTGGGTTATCTTTTGGAGAAGGCAGAGAAATACTTCACATATGTGCTGTACTTAAATGTTTGTAAAAAATAGCTTCTCTGCTAGCTGGTTCAATAATTACTATATCTGTCTTATCTGCTACATGTTTTCATCATAAGAAAACAGCTAAAAGTCAAATATGGCAAGTCTTTGCTCTGTATTTAGTTCATCAAAGCTGTCTTTGAAAACTTCAGCCTACTGAAAACCATTAGAAATGTATGACTGTTTTCAGATGGAGCCACTACTAGCTTCAACCTTGCCTTTTATAACAGAACATATTGCATATGGACCAAATGTGTATATAAAGAGAGAAACCAAGTCAAGATGACTTACTGAAATTTACTTCTAACCTCAGTCAGTTAAAACTATTATCTGGCTTTTCATACTTACACTTATATATGAGTTCCCCTGCAGCCTTTCTGACTCCCACTACACTGATAGTTTAACAAGGCAGAGGAAATACAGATGGAGCCTTAAAAAAGCACTTAATGTTCAAGTGTTGTCCAGCCACAGTCCCAATCTCCTGTTGCACTAACAAGCACTTTTCAGCTGGATCTATCAATAGAAATTCAATCCTCTGAAATCACAGTCATTTGTGTAATAGGCATTGAGTTTTGGGAGTCACAAAACTTCCACTCTGTTGCAATGAAGAAGCTTAAAACCTCTACTGCCAAAGTCACAAAAACTGCAGTGTACAATGGAAAAGAACAGCAGTATGGTGAATGCTCCAAAATAACAATGAAGTTTTAAGGAGGTAGTTAAAAAGCTGCTCTTATTCCCTTCCAAGCATGTTTCCAGAGCTATTTTCAGCAGTCATTACAGTTACTCACATAGATAGATAGATAGATAGATAGATAGATAGATAGATAGATAGATAGATAGATGTGTGTCTGTGCATGTCTATGTATACATGTCTACACACATACATATATTTTCCTGCACTTCACCTGTTGTGACTTACTGATGACTCCTTATCCAATTTTAGTCATAGTGACAAGGATTTGCTCGAGTCTTCCAGTGGACTTTGATGGTCTTTCTCCAGTCAGTACACACCATCACCAGTTTAAATGGCACTTTGGGACCTGCTATGAGAACTCTTTTCTTGCTTACATATGACTTAATTATTACTGGTAAAGCCATACTGAATGAATTTACAATGAGTATGCTTTCTCATGTTTAAAAACCAATAATTTTTCAAAATTTACAAAAAAACAGTAAAGTTTCAGCAGGCAAAATAAGGTTCCCTTCTTCCAAAATCTGAGAATTGTCAACAACCAAATGAAGCTGGTGTATATATCTAAAGTAGGCAATTTTCATAGAATCATAAAGTCATAGAATGGTTTGAGTTGAAAGACACCTTAAAGACCATCTAGTTTCAAGCCCCCTGCCATGGGCAGGAACACCTTCCACAAGACCAGGTTGAAGCCCCATCCAACCTGGTCTAGAAGATTTCCAGGAAAGGGGCAGACAGAGGTCCCCTGTGCAACCTGCTCTGGTGCCTCACCACTCTCATACTGAAGAAATTCTTCCTAATATCTAATTTAAACCTACCTTCTTTCCATTTTAGGCCACTGCCCCTTGTCCTCTTACCACATGCTCCCACAAGAAGTCCCTCTCCAGCTCTCTTGTCAGCCACCTTTAGGTACTGGAAGGCTGTTCTAAGGTCTTCCTGGAGCCTTTTGTCCAGCTGAGTCCCAAATCTCTCAGCCTGCCTTCAAAGGAGAGATGCTCCAGCCCCCTCCTCATCCTCATGGCTCTCCCCTGACTTGAACAGGTCCACGTACTCCTTATCTTGGGGCCTCAGACCTGGACACAGCATGTCAGGTGGGGTTTTATGAGAGTGGAATAGACGGAATTATCTTCCTTGACCTACTGGTCAAAATCCTTTTTATGCAGCCCAGCGTACAGTTTGTGTTTTTGATGCACTAGATGTCCCCTGAAACCAAAACTTGAATAAAGTGACAGCAACGTTCCCTTGGGAAGAGCCTAGAATTCGAAAAAGGACCATGGTCTACAAGACCTAGATTTACCTGTGGAAAGCAGCTCCTCAAGTAGCTGTTTTTCTATCAAACTGTGAGCACTGCTTCTGTGTTTAAAGAGTTAGAATAATGCTCATGACAATAATAATCATATGTGTTTGTTTACTTTGCTGCTTATAAGAGAAAGAAGTATAAGACATATTGAAGAAGACTTTATATTTAGGTCGTTATTTATTTTTCATAAAATAAATATTTTAGGTTTATTCAGGTAATTAAATAACTTCAGCCAAAAGATAAAAAATATTAGTTAGATGTGATGCACAGAAAATATCCTTTCTTACAAGAAAAACCTTTTGAATTTGACAGATGGCTTAATGTGAGATCTCAATATCTCGATTTAACAGCTAAATAAAAGAAATAAAGGTGGCAATAAAAGTGGATGATCCAGAGGTGTTATATGCATGGGATTCAGAAAATTAATTTTCAGTTTGTGTCAGGAATTTACAGTAGCCTAATAAGGTGAGTCTTTTTAATCTCTACTGGTAACCAGTGGAGCCACACAAAGGAATTTATAGCAAGAGGAAATTTAGCCATTAGAAAAAACCTCCTCCCTTCCCCACATGTTCTTTTTCATTTCCTTGTTGGACAATCAAGATCTTAAGTGGGAAAGGCTAGTCCTGAACTGATAAAAATCAAGGTGAAACTGGCGAGGTTATTGCTCATCTCTCAACTTTAAGGTGGAAGCAATGATGTGTGAAGGTAGTGCACATGAATGGTGCCAGAAGCTTCACTACTCAAGAAGCTAAAATCCCTTTTCCAAAACTATTGAGTGTACAACAGCATGGGCAGCCAATGAGATGAGCATATCACTATGCTTGGGCCCTATATAATCTTAATAAATATTTTTAATATCATTCCAAAGAAGACTGCAGCTTCTAAAAATATTTTAGAAAGCCTTTCTCAAAGTTTTCTGTTTTTTTTTTTTAATTTCCAAAATAAATACTTAAAATAAATCCTAAAATCTATGAACCAGCTCTACCATACTACTTAAAGGATGTGATACAGATCATGGTGTATCATTTCAGAATGAGACTTGGTGAAGCTAAACACAAAATAATGGTTCCTGAGGGAATAATAAAATCAACAACATGAGCACAAGTCAGTTGCAAAAAAATTTTTGTTATTATTGCAGTCAGGAGATATTAATCTTTTGCCACATATTTAAGGGAACACAACTGCATGAAAGCAAATGTTTAAAAATTCATGTTATAGAACTTTCTGGGACAACATAATTGGAATTATTACCTGCTATAATTATTGCCTTGGGTCTTAATTTTTTCCTCATTCTTCTATTTTTCCCTTCTCTCTCATTCCACTAAACAGAGGAGATACAATTCCTCTTCATGTATCAGTGTACCATTTGTTGAGTATTGCCCAGTGTTTCACACAATGTGATATGCTAAAAAACCAGACAAATAAAGTATTTTATAATACATTTTCAGAATATGGAGTTCAGTATCAGTTCTCATTTTATCCAGAATTTAAGAGTAGCAATACAGTTAAATCCCAGTCTTATTATTTTACATCTAATGGGGTTGTATTAGAGTGGTCTTGTATTAGACTTCGCATTTAATTCTGCTGTTAGTGAGCACCGTAATAGCCTGGTAGGAACAGAAGGTTTCTCCTTTTGGATTAATTTGGTCCTTCATAAATATTTGTTTGCTAAAGCTGCACAGCTGTATTTCCTGACAGCTCCCTGTAGTGTTGTACCAAGGGATCATTTAGGCAAGAGATTACAGGACAGTACAAGGCAAAATTTTTGCAGCACACCCAAGTGTTGGCATTTGAGGTCAGCATGGCATCACCAGGGCTTGACCTTGAACACAGCAAACTTGCTCAGAGGCAGCTGATATCTTGCAAAATAGTTTTCAAACTAAATGGGATTGGAAAAGGAAGACTTAAAGGCTAATGTGAGTGTCTGTACATACCAGCTAGGGCTATAGCTCTGCCTGGCTCCAGTCTTCCCCACCCAAGAGTTGATGCTTTCATACATCTACTGCCACTGAAGCCAACACACACACGTCAGGAGCACTTGGCACTTTTCAGAACTGGGTCCTCTAGCAGATACTGATAAAAAACTGTAAGTGCTGCAAATGCATGTGGGTTGCCAAAGGTTCTTTAAAGCCAGATATCTTTCATAAAAATAACTAACGCTTGGCCTGTGTTTGATCATGTTCCACAGGCCACTGCATCTGCGGAACAATTTCTTGATACTTCTGATTCACTTGGAAGGGAATAAATACAAGAGCAAGAAACATGAGTAGAAATGTTCTTCCATCAAGATGCGGTCAAGAAATCTCTTATGTTTTTGGATTCTGCCTGAAGGTTTCTACACAAAGTTCAAAGAGACAGACTTGGTGATAGCTCTCCATATATTTGCCTCAAGGAGTTGGACTGGAGTGCATGGTTGATATTTTTACTTCCAGTTTGCAGAGTGGAGCAATTTCTTCTTCTTTTTTACTTTTTTTTTTTATTATTATTTATCCACTTTTTTTTTTATGTGTTAAAAAAATAGTGAGAAAATAGGCAGTAAGCTTTTTCTTTCTCTTAGTAAATCAAACTAATAATTGCAAGAGATGTTTATAATTAGGCAAGCCTTAATTTGTCATGTACTGAGCCATCTCTCTTTTGCTGAGGTTACAAGAACAACCTGCTATGGGAAAGTCAACCCATTCATCTTCTTGTGGGGTATCAACTCTCTTGTAATCACTGCCTACACACACACACATTGCTATTCTGACGTACCCGGGGGTAGATGCAAGCAAGTTTACCCTTCAGTGAAGTTATTTCTCCTTTATTATCCTATTGCAGAATCTATCACAGTCCAACAATTCCACGATTGATTTGCTGGCAGCTGAGCCCTGAGGCTTGGAATGTAAATAAGACTCAGAATGAAAGTGATGTGCACTGCAGCAGCCAACGCTGAGTGCAGGTACTTCATCAATTGACCTGATTTCTGGAAAATCTGCTTGCAACCTTGAAACTTGCTTGCAATTACAATTTTTGCAATAAAATATTAGTCTCCATGGTAATGATAAGTGCTTTACTAACTCATTTAGGAAAAAAAAAACACCACAAGGAGATGACAGGATCTCTGAGAAAATGAAATTTTCAACATTATTTCACAGTTGGACAGCTTCATGCAGACTTGTCAACAGATTAGTAGCATTCTTCCCATTTTATATATGAAAAATCAGAGTAATTAATAGCCCTCAGGCCTTCCTTGCAAAAAGGAGATTTAATGAGCTCTGTAGCAGTATCGGAACAGAAGAGCACATCAATAGTTTGCCTCTATCCGTGCAAAAGAACATCACCAATACAAGGATGCCCCTGCCTTACTCCTTACCACATCTAGTAAATAATATTAAATAAATGCTGTTATTAGATAAATACCCATTTAAATGTTGTAAAATTCTGGGGCACAAAATTTCTCTCTGTGGCAGGAATTCTGTCTTTCCTATGTTGTTTTCTAATAGCTATCACAACAGGAGTCTCACCCACAGGCCTTAGTAACTGGGAGGGGAAAAGAATAATTGTATTTCACTAGGCACCAGAAGAACAAGAAAAAATGTTACAGGCTCTGTAGAAAGCCAGGTGCTCAACAGTGTGTTGCTCAGGCTGACTTGTGAAAAAGGGTCTGTTTTACAAGCTACATACACAGGCCTACAAAGCTGGTTGTGAAATCTTTCTGAATATCTTCGTCACAGGAAAGAGTCAAAATAACGGGCAAAAATATTCAAGACCGGGAGGCACAAAACTGAAGTCAGGCTGGGGAGAGAGAAAAGAACTGTATTTTTTCTTCCCTCTTAGAGGGTCAGAGAGAGTGGTGCAGAATTTATTGCATGGCAGTGTGCCCAGGGGTGCCTATCAAATCCACTTTCCATCAATAAGAAGTCTTCTAGAAGATAAGTGGTTGTTTGAAAAACCCAGACCCATTTCTCCTGAGATGGAACTTTCTTGGATGGGCGGAAGGAGAAGAGTGCAGTTTGTGTCCTATGAAACCTGGGGTTTTAATGTCCTTCTAGCTCAGCTAGTTTTTGTGAAACCTCAGAATTCCTCACTAGAAAGAGCACATTCTATTATAACCAGCTCTGTTGGGTTCTGTTTCTTTTCTTGCTTAGATTACTGTCAATCATGGATAAGCAACTTTATCTCATTATTCTTCGGGTTTTCCACCTCTAAAGCAAGATGGCAAACACTCCAGATGAAAACAACAGATTATATAGATAAAGTATTCCTCCTTAACTTTGTTATATAGCCATAATTACCAGTGAGCAAGAAGGGAAAGAAAGAAAAATGTTACCTACAAATCACAGCTGGAAATTATCTAAAAGCTGCCACTCTAACTACACTCTACAGTAACTTAGAGGTCTTAAATATCTCAGTGCTTTCTTGGGTAGACACTAAAAATGCAAGCACTACTGTAGGATTTCATACTTGCAGCCTCAATTTTATGAAACAAAATTATTTTAGTAAGAATAACAATTCAATTTCACAAATAAAAGCCTCAAGAAAAATTTAAAATAATTTCTGGTTTATGTCAGTGTTACTCTTTGATATCCTGGCCTGCTGTCTGATGGTGTCTAATGGTTGCCTGTTGGATCACGCTGCTCTTCAGCTATACCTCAAACACAGATGCAGTTTTAAGATCTTTCAAAAAAGATTTCAACTTAGGAGTTATAAACTGGGTTCATATGAATCATGCACTATTAACTTCTCTTTTTTCACTGTGTTATAGTATTCACTGTATGTATTTCCCTAGAGTTCTCGCTTTTGGAGATCAAAAATCCCTTTTTCCCTCCTACTTTTTAAATATAGGCCTCGGTCATGGAGTTCTTTACATGCAGATGAACTTTTAGGATTTCATGGAACTCATTGTTAGGTAAACTGGTGTGTGGAAATGAAATAAAAGACAAGGTTAGACTCATGGTTGAAAAGCTAAAAATAGCAGGCAAAGGTAGAGGCCCCAGTTCATTTTTTCTTCTACTTCACATCATCATAATCTCATACTACCCAGTACAAAATGACATCATCTGACTGATTTATCACATTCAGCACTATATTTTATTTAGGCAAATTACTATGTGAGTGCAAAATAAAGGTCCCATTTGCTAAAATTAGGCAATACAAGGAAAGGAAAATAATTTTTCTGGTGCTCTGATCAGGGTTTCAAACACTTTTCAAGAGAAGCTTCTTTAGATACTGGAAGGTTTTTGCAGTAGATTATAATTTTCCTAACCTTTTAATGTATCACCCAATGCAATTTTATATAGTGTACATTAAAGTTCTAATCAAAATAACCTTAAGATAGATACAGCAGTCTTTAAAAGTGTCTAATTTTATTTATATTTATGTCTGTGTGTGTGTAGTTTAAATACTACTAAACTGGAGAACAAAAGTAATGAATTACAAATTGGTTCTGACAGCAGAGATGCTTGTACAGCCTCTTGATTAGAACAATACCATTTTAAAATGCAAATCTTGGACACATTCTTAAATCATAATGTTAGCACATGCAATCATTCAGACTGTCTCTCCAATCTTTTCCTCATAGAGCTTGAAATAATTTTAGGAAGGAAATTTGAGAACCTTTGAAAATTATTTAAGAGTTTCACTTTCCATTTAAATTTTCTTTTTTTATCTTCTGCTTCTTTGTGTCAAGAACAGATAGTTATTTTAATTTCAATTTCAATGCCTGGCAAAGAGAGGTGTACTATAACAAAAATCTAGGCAGATGCACAGAGTGAAGTAGTTCAGTATTAATGGTGAATTTGTAACAAGCTGACATAACTACATTGGTATTTTCCTTGAAAGGTTTAGGTTGACTATTGATAGACAGTTCTTTATTTTTCCTATAAAAGCTGAAGTATAGCTTGTACTATGTCTAAAGTACTACAATGAGAGCTAGTGATGAATATTCTTATTGTTCAGAGAACAACAGAATAGTGGAATCTTTGTTATCCACAAGTCTTTGCCCTACTACATTTTCATTTTTTATTGAAAAGAACACATTCCACAGAGCATAATTCTCACATTCAAAATTAAGTGTTTTAAAAATATATTTCTTTTCTACTTTTTTAGGGGAAGAAGAATGTGTGATTAAGTATATACTTTTAACATAATTGAAGATTGTGAGCCATAATCCTTCAACTCTACCCTAAACGTTTTAGTAGCAGCAAAACATAGTTGCAGCAAGTCTTCAGTGGACTTGCTCATACTCAACCAGCGAGCAGGGAGATGTCTACAGTAGCAGGGCCAAAGGATTCAGTACTTCACTGGAAGCCTCAATTCAAAAGAAAATTAGAGTTGTAGGGTCTTTCTGTCAATCCTCTTCTAATAACTTCTGTTCCATTTAATCCAGAGTTATCAAAGTACAGGAGCCTCAAGCATGTTCAGTTTCTGCAGGTGTCACAAAAAAACCCAAACGGCAGCAACCTGATAGACACTTTGACAGAGACCCAGCTGTCACCAGTTCTGCATGGCGACTGCCTGGCCAGGAAGCCTGGGCAGGCTGTTCACCAGCAAACACACTCATAGCTCTGCTCAGTCATAGAATAAAGTGATCCTGGAACAGGTGGCAAGCCAAAATGCAAAGTGGATATATCGAAGCATCTTAATGAGGATGACTTACATGGGTCACGAGGGGAACCACAGTTAGTAAAGTATGGAGGTGCAGGTAGATGAGACACAGAAAAAACAGGAAACAAGACTCCATTCACTGCACTCTTCTTGCAAAAAGCTTATTGAACTTCTGTTTCGTTTCTATTTTTTTTTTATGGCTTACAGTTGATCAACATTGTAACTGTACCAGGCATATGAGTTTGCCTGTGTCTATATATGCATGTGTACTTATAGACACACACACATATGTACAATACATGACCTACAAAACAAGATGCCTAAGACCTGCTACTTAGAATGCCTCGTTCAGTGTAATTAATTGGGACACCAGCTGTCTACAGGAAGAGACCATTGAAATACTATTAACAATAGTGGGGAAAATACGCCTCTTCTTTATGAAAATATTTGCACATAAAATGCCTCTGCATGCCCCAACTGTGGAGCAGGTAGGAACCAGCTGGTTACCTACATGCACAAGCAGTGGTTCTCAGTGGCCACAGCCACATTTATGATGGCAAAATCCAGGCAATGGAGAGGACACAGTTGCTCCAAAAACAACTGTGGTAGCAACTGGCAGCCTTTTTTAAGCTTCTGAACCATTTTGGTTGAATCCTGCATTACCAGTCCCTGACATTTTATTCTCTTGTCTGCAAAGTCACCATGATACTGTCATGTGCTGATCCCTTAAAATACGATGGGTTTTGCACACTCCTTTCTTACAAGAGAAAGGCTGGCCTTTGTGCAGATCTGCAGGCTGCTAAAAATAAGGATGCAATAGCCACTTAGGCAGATCGATTTAGCATGCCGAGAAAACTACAGAGCGAGGAGATACTCACTTCATACACACAACCCTCCCAGAAACTGCAGATAAAAAAAATTTTAAAAAATAAAAAGTGTTGTATTTAGGAACTGCTTCAAATTGAAATGCTATAATAACCCTGCAAAGATGCAGACTGAAGATAAATTATGCAACTGTAGCTGATTTGAATCAGATTTTGAGGGAACTAGGGAACTCTCCAGAACAGGTATTTGCTCTGCAGTTCTTCATGTTAATTACAGCAGAACAGAAGGTCATAATAGAAAATTTCAAATTATAATTATTGCTATATTATAAAAAGCAAAATATTAAAGCCCTAAGAAAAAGAAATTGTTATTTCTAAATGGAAAATAATGGGAAGCAGAGCCTTCTGCACGTGTTAACTAGTTCGTACGGAAATGTTATTCACTATTATTGTATTGAGATAAGTGGTGATGAGGTGATTTATACCATCTGTGCATCTGGCTGTGTGGAAATACATAAATATGACCAGAAATAATGATACCAGCAGACACACCGAACAAATGAAATTCCATTTATAAAGCACAGATCATGGATGTGCAGATGTCCAAGAAATGTGAGCAAAGGAGCTACTAAGAAGAGTATGTGATTGGAATGGGCCATTGGTTGAAAGAAATACATCAGCAAATGTGATAAAGTCAAACTAGCTACAGAACAAAACACAGAAATGTGAAAGTGAGTCAAATAGTACAAGTCTGGCAATCGTCACAGTGAGTCTGGTAAAGCAAATCTCAACCTTGATTCACAGAACCTTACATATATTTACATATGCTTAAATTAAAATAAATTCTTACATATGGGCAAACTTAAGCATGAACTGAAATTTCATTTACTTCATTAGAAGTTATAGAAGATTGAATACATGATATACTGCCTTTTCTAGCTAAGGAATTTCTTTCTAAATTGGGCCCTTCTCTTCTGAGTTAGGGCCCTTCCATTAGAAAACACTACTTAAAAATTCTATAAATATTGTAATCTCAGGAAGATTGTTGAATTTGGGAAATCTTTTTGACAAGAATTTGACTTGTTAATACGTATGTGCGGTAGTTTGGGGGGTGGCAGTTCAAACAAGGAAAAGAAATACCAGGAAACATCAACCAATGCTTCATCATGAAATAATATGGCAAATCAGCTATTTTTAGGAAGTTATATATCTCAATGCTTTGGATTATAGAAGCAGAAACCTAGCAAATATGCTTTCGTTGATCATCTTATGTTTTACCTTGCATTTATAAGGCAAAATAACCCAAAAGTCATAAAGACATCTCTCACTTTTACCATTTCACGATGGCAAATTATGAAACACAAAGCTTCCTCTCTGTGCCCACTTAGATCACTAAGTCAGGGACAAAGCCAGAACAGACAAGATCATTTTAAAGTACAAGGCTCAATTTATTGGTTTGCAGGTCTTTGCGTATCTATTTTAGCTCCTGTACCACGGGGACCAGAAGTCTGCAATCAGTTCACAGAGCTTTGCGTGCTCGATGACAGCAGGTCGCCGGCTTTCCAGCTCTTCACAAGCGACAGGCACCTCAGAGGCTTTGTGGTAGCTGTTTAACAGGCACGAGTTACAGACTTCCATCTTAAAAGCAGGAGCTCCACGTATACAGCTGAATAATATACGAGCCTGGCAATTGTGCTGGCTCAGCTGCTGCCTCACACGCAGCTGAGCTGCCCGTGTTGCAGAGCAGATGTTCCAAAGCAGGTGTCAGCAGACAGCTATGGGTGGCAGCCACCAAAGCCCTCCCAAAGCAGCGTTTCCACTCGAGAGTTAAAGCCTCAAAGGAGCCATGAAATAACCTTGTTAATCTGACGCTTGATCATGCAAACATCTTTAAAAATCCCACTCCAAATTGTATGTCACTCCCTGGCACACCACCAGGAGTTCTCATCCAATTTCAGAATATTAAGATTTTAATGGGGGTTTTTTAGAGAAGCTTCTGTCGAACATTTGGTGCTACCAGTTCAATGTTTAATCACACTTTCCTACAAGGAAATCGCGGTGATGTTTAAACGTACGAATTAACTACACCAGATACAGCCTTTTTGTTGTCTCCTCACAGTACCTGTCCTGCCAACAGCATCAGCAACAACCCCAGTAGGAGGAGAGACTCTTACAGAAGGGTTGGAACGCTCTGCCAGCTCACCCCGCTACCCGTCCCAGGCAGCGAGACCGGACACCCATCTCTGCCACCGCCCCACCGGCTCTGTAGCAGCTTCCCGGGGGGATTCTCGCTCCGCGCCGGTCCACCGCAGGAACCTCGCCTTTGCGAGAGGAGTGGGGGGGTCGGGTGCTCGCACCCATGCCGGGTGACCCCCGATCTCCCGAGCCGCCCCCCACCCCACGGCCAGCCAGATGTGCGGGACAACGAGTACTGACAGGGTAGAACGGGCGGGAGCGCTACCGGACCCCGCCCGGCCCCGCCTGTGCGCGGGGTGCGGAGTTTGGGCTGAAGGGGGAGCGACCCGCACCGGCCCCGCTGCCACCGCGAGTGAGCTCCGGCTCCTCCCGCCCGGCCCCGCCCGCCGCGCGTCACCGCGGCCGCGACCAATGGGCACGCGGGGCTGCCCTGGGGGGCGGGGCCAAGGAGGGGCGGGGCGGGGCGGTGGCCAATGGGCTGCGGGGATGTTCCCGGAGGCGCAGCGGCCGCGGCCCCTCCCCCGCCGGCCGCTCCGGCTCGGGGCTCGCCGGGCGGGAGAGTTTCGCTCCCGGGTGGGAGATGCCGCGCGGGCTCCGTGTCCTCGCAGGTAACGCCGCGCGGGGGAACGGGGTTCTCGGCAGTGCCCCGTCTGCTGGTGGGACCGGCCCGGGTGGGATGAGGGCCGGACGGGACGGGCCCCCCTACGGCGGAGCTGTCGCCGCCAGGACAAAAGGGGAGCGGCGGGCGGAGCAGGGCCACCGCCAAACTCCCGGCGGGGCTCGCTTATTCCCCAGCGTCGACCCTTACCCCGTAGCCGCCGCTGCCTTCCCGGACGGGCTCCTTCCCCGGGACCGCCCGCTGGGTGCCCGGGACCCCCCCCTCTCCAAGTTTGCGGGGCTCCGTGCGCGGCCAGCGCCACCCTGGGTTCGGCCACCCCCGCGGCGCCGGCGCTCCCCGGCGGGAGGCACCGTGCCCGCCCCGCCGCGGCGCTGCCTGCGGTGTACCGCGGGTGCTCTCCGGGTCGGCTCGGGCTCGCCTTTCCTTGGAGAGGGCGGCGGGCAGGCGCCCTCCCTCTCCGCTGCCCCGGGCAGTGGCGTGTGCGGCGCTCCGGGGAGGTGGCGGTCCCTCGTGGGTGCCAGCACCGCCCCGCCCGTGCGGTCACCGCGCTGCCCGGGGAGGGAGCCCCCATGGACCGGCCTCCCGGAGCGCGGGGAGCGGGGCTGGCAGCAGCTGCGCGCCGGATAAATAGAGCAAGCGTAATGGGAGAAACTTTCAGAGCCAAATGAATTTTGAGTAGATTAAATATTTTAATTGCGTGGTGCGTGTTGATGCTGTATCTGTGCTGTTGGGAGCAACGCCGTGCACTTCCCTCAGTCAACAGCCACGCTTTCTCTCTTTGTTTCCGTCAAACTACGAGCGCAAGGGTGAACTACTCCGAGGAAAGGTTTTGCTCTTAAAGCAACTGCTTTGCTCAGCCAGGGAGCTCTAGGCTCTCAGGTTGCACAGCTCCAGGTTACTGACTTTATCTGAATTTGGGAGCAGCGCCATATGGTCTCCAAGGCGAGGAGGGCCACTGGTGTGGCAGGGTGTACTGCCTGTCCCTGCACACGTGTGTGCAGGAATTGGGAATATGCGGGGACCGGAATGTAGTGCTGCAAAAAGAGAAAGCTACAGAGCAATTGCTGTAGCAGCTCCAATGGTCAGCTCTATTTCAGAAGCCAAATGATTGGAGCTGTTTTCCTAGACCGTGCAAAGACATTAAATGCAATGTTTACAGGCGTGTACCGGAGCTATTTTTCTAGATTTTCTATTTTTCTGTATGAAGGTATTAAATGCAGTATTTTCAGGAGTGCAACAGTTGATTTAATAAGCAAATAAATAAGAAGAAACTGAAGATAGGCTACTATATGTGCCTATCATTCTTTGGGCTTACAAAATAAAAAAATCATATTCTGCCTGGCTTTTACTGCAGTTTTCCATTCATAACCTCCTTTGTTTGCTGTTTATGCCAGCACTTGATAATAAGACCACTCACAGTGGTGTCTGAGCACTCGAGAAGCGGAGGCAGAGTAGTCCAGACAGAAGGCTGGCTCTGGAGCATCCAGAGACCCATCTGAGTAAAGGTAGCTCGTGGGTGCAAGCCTCCAGTCTTAGTTCCTGCACGCTGATGTATCACTCAGTGTGCTTGGACTGCAGGGTCTTTTTCATCTGCCTCAACAACCTCATGAGCCCATGAATACAGCAGTGGAATTTCAGCTGCACTTGAGGTGTGCAGAGTGATCTCGTGAACACTAGTCCCATCTCAGTTCTATGGGTCTTGTTATCTCATTGCTTAAATTGTTGAGATTTGGGGCCTAGTCCATTAACTGCTATTTCCATGTGTCTGTCTGTGATGTTTGTATGAATTCTTTGCATGGGGGAATCTGTAAGACTAAGTCCTTTAATTTGATTAACTGAAGGGAGTTGAGCTCTTTTGGCAATTGACAATGTTTGCTTTTCAAACGTGGAAGGAAATTATAATGTTTATCATTTTCTACAGGACTTTGTAAATGCTTCACAGTACCCCTGATGCATCTGTTTGTATTGCATCAAAAGAACAGTAAGAAACAGAAAAACAGTGATTTGCTCTAGGTTTTAGAATTTGTCTGTTCCAACGTTTTACCTTAGCATCTAAGACATTCTTGTATTTATCTCTGTGCTCCAACCATGAGAAATTCTGCCTTTACTTTCTCATTTGAAGTACAAAATTATTTTTAGGTATGTTCCAGTAACTATGAGAGGCACTGAGGGAAAAAATGTAAGGTTATATGAAACTTCATCTCCTCTCCCAAGCCAACTTTCCTTTAAAATTATTTTTTTAGTGAATTACAGCTGTAACCATGCAATTGTATGTGTTTCTTCCAGATTTTCAACCAACATAATGCTGAAGCTCCCAACTTTGAACAAGTTTTCCACAGAATGGCACAAATGGAACCTAATCTGGACCATGACGTATCATGGTTCCTCCTTCCATCATACTGGGCTAAAATGGTCGTGGGATTAATTTCCTTACTCTGTTTTGCTAACAGCTATGATGGAGATTTTGTCTTTGATGATTCTGAAGCCATCATCAATAATAAGGTTTGCTATTTCTTCTTTTCCTCACACCCTTTGTCATAAATGGTCATAAGAAAAGAAATAATGAAACAGTTGATCTAAATAGGCCCAAAAGTTTCAGCCAAGTAAAGAGCATTCTTTAGGTATAACTTTTCTTTTTTGAACTTCATTTTTCCATTTTGTTTTATTGGGTGTTTTTAAAGTTAAGCCTGATTTAAGGGTATCTGTACATCAAGACTGCCAGTAGGTCAAATTTTATGCTCATTCCTAAGTCAGTGAGAGTGTATAGTAAACTTTTCTGATACCCGTGGATGTTAATAGGAGATTTTGTTCATTGTCTTCTCAGGGCCACACAGTAAGACCAGTGAATAAATTTACTCTTGTTGCAGGTACATGAGGCATCATTAAGCTATTGTAGGGTGCAGGGAGTCGTCAGGTGTAGTTTATACAGTAAAAATGTTACAGAAGCAAGCAAAGATCCCTTTCCCCTCCTTTCCCCCTTAGTGTTCCTGTGACAGCAGTATTTTTTTTGAGATAGAGGTGGATTATTCTTGTGTTCCATTTTAAAGCTGGCCATACACGCAATGAACAGACCTTGAAATGCTTAGAAATTAACATGTGATTCGAACAAACCTCTAGCTGAGATTCTTTTGACTTTGAGCAGTGGAGTGTCTTCAATTGCTGAGACACTTCAAGGATCACACGTAGCAGTGAGCCTGTGCCCATGGATGGGTATTGGTGTTACACCTTTTATGCTGTTCTAGAAGGTGCTTGTTCAATGTTTAGAAAGAAAAGCACAGGATAAAAATAATCACATTCATCTCTTGGTTCTGTCTTCCTGAAGCCATGGGGTTACAAGGAGGATAATCTGGAGACTCATACTGCTAGAAGAACACAATTCACTTTTCTTTTTCCTTGCACAAGATATAGAGGCAACTTATCACAATGTGCCTTTTAGAATCATGCAGAATTACTGTTTCCTTAGACAAATTTCTGTTATGCATGTGTAAGTCATCATACCCTCAGTTATAAATGTATGGGGGAAAAATGCATCTTTCAGCATGGAAATAAATCTCAAGGCTTTCAAGAGAATACTGTAGACAAATTAAGAACCTATAGCATTGTTGCTTTTGGTTTTTTTAAAGTAGTATTGTATTTTAGATTGCACAGCTCCTAGCAGTGTTTCATTCTGCCAAGTTTTATTTGGGACCTGTTTATAATATTTTAATTTCCTGAAAGAATGAACGAAAGACTGATGTTGAAACAAGGCAGGTTGTTTTGTTAATGTGCAATTTCCACACTTATAATTTCTCTCCATTTCTTTCAGTCTTTATTCTAAAAATGTTTCAATTTATCTATGCAACCCAACAATTTGCACCAGGATTCTAGCTGTTGGCAATGCTAAGAAATTCAACCAACTGCTTGAATAAATTCATTCATATGTAGTCTGTACGTTTGAAAAACCGTGAGGCTGATTCTATTTTTCACATCAAAATCCGCTATTGTTCCCTAGAAATTAAATGAGGATTTTGTGACAATATCATTTTAACACAGGGGTCATATGGAAATATGGAAATTCAAAATCCACAAGAAAATTGCAGAGACAATGAATTTACCAGTTTAATGGGGAGGGAGATTATCTAGCAATGGCACAGTTTATTAAACAAAACATGGCATATTTTATTCCTATTTAATAGGAAAGATAGCAGTTGAGGTAATTTTATAGATTTACTGAGCATTGCTACTGTAGTATTTTCTTGGGTACCACACAGTGCCCTTTCTGTTAATTTACTAGCTGCAATCATCCCAATCTTTTGCTTCTTTTATTGTTTTTTTAGCAAAAGATACACATTTAGTTGACCCCATGTCCTATCATACCATGGAACATTCCATTATTAGATTTTGTTGGAGTTAAAGGCTGTTTTCCAGATGCTTTCTTATCATTTTAAGCAGCATTTTAACTGTTACACGGTGGTAGCTTTTGTCTTTATTTATTTACTGGCTTGGCAAGACAAACAGTTGGATTAAGCAGAGCTTCAGACACAATATGTCATTTCCATAAGCCTTTATATAAAAAAACTGACCTTTCTTAAAATCTTGAACTCTGCTGTCTGTAAGTTGCTGCTAATCAAATATTTAGAGATTATTTGATAGCTACTTTTGGTTTTAAAAGAGAAAATCACATGTAGCTTTTAAACAGCTGTGTCTCTTTGAGCAAATCGTTCCTATTTTAGGGTAAGTTCACTAAGTAGGAAAATCAATGTAAGAAACTTTCTCACAGAACTTGGATACAAGGGCAAGATGCATGATTGAAGATTTTTAGGTCATATGGAAATGTAATCTAATCACTAAGTAATTCCATGCATTCAGCTTTTCCTGCATTCTTCCGATGGAAGACAAAAGAAGGCTGATTATAGCAGAACGGGAAATCAAGCCTTGTACATTTCCCATCCCAAATTAGTGAAGACCATCTGTGACATGGAAGACATACTTTTCTTTTTCAGTACTAACATTTATAAAAGTAGGTCTTTCGTGGACCTTATGTACATAAGGAGCGGTGCTGCTGGTTGGGAAAACAGTCTGAGGGCCACTCCACCCTCTGACAACTGGCCCCTGCAGAGCACAAAGACTTCAATAGATGCTGGTGTGCATCCCTGTCCCAGCTTGCCTCTGGAAAAGCTGTATTGATTTAGTGAGCTGTTGGTTGAGTGTGTTCCTGCTCTGAGAGTCAAATTATGACCTTTAGGGTTTGTGTATACCAATGAGGAATGGAACAGGAATTTTGGTGCCTAAGGCTAAAATTGCGGTCCTGGGAGAAGAAAGAAATTTCTAGCTATAACTTGGCAGTAGAAACATCTGTGAGAGCATGAAGAAATTTTTCACCTTGGTAATTCTTAAGCCCAAGTAGGATCCCCTGAGAGTCTTGATTTCTTAAGAATTTCCCTGCGAGTGCCTTAATTGACAGCTGCAGTCTAGGTTTTTTCAGACTGCAGTTTTAGCCCTGCTCTCTCTTCTAATCTATTGATTAGTTACCTATTAGAGAATACTTCAGTTCATTTGACTAATACTGGCTGAATTTGATCAAGTGATAGAAATAAATCTTTTCTTGGATTTTTTTTAATTTGTATTTTTGAATGGATGAAAGTGAGAATATGCTAAGAATATTCTAGTTAAAGAAGCAAGAAAAAATTGGTTATTTGAAGTTCAGTTTAGCAGCAGCCAGTCATCAGAGTCGAGCAATTTGGCTGTAATTTGGGGGTATGTGCAAGCCAAAAACACTAGCTAAGGGTGAGATGGAAGGTGCTGGTGAGCAAAGAAGTGCTCAAGATACTATAAAAGCAAGTGAGGTGGTAGCAGCATTGGAGAGGAACTGGAATTAATAAACCAAGGGAATTGCAATGTGAGAATCTTGTAAGTAGATGGAGTTGTAGGAATAATAAGACAGGAGTACCAGGGTTTGTAAGATCTTTCATGCGATTAGTAAGCGTGGTTGTTAAATTACTTGTGTTTGCAGTGTCTTGTTCACCTCCTTTGGTGCATTGGTCTAAAATAATTTCAAGACAGAAGGTGGGGGTAGAGTAACTTGTTGATTGCAGGAGTAGTACTGACTCGTACAGTTTTATTCTTCACTTCTGTCTCAAGTGTCTTTAAACCTGCATGTACCTTGCTATAGCATAAATTGGTATTTAATTGTACTAGGGAAGCAGAAGAAGGGCAAATATATGTTAGCTTGAACTTCCAAGCTTGTCCTCATAGACAACTGAGGCAGATGCTAGCAAGATCCTTATTTTTCCTCTAAAGTGTATGCTTTCCATTTAATAGCCTATATTATTTGGATTTTTCATTATCAGCATGACTTGGAGATAAAAGGGAAGAGCAAGCAAGCAAGACTTTTTCTTTGCAAAATTTTTATAAGCTCCTATTGCACCCCAAATTAAAATAATTCATTACCTTTCTGTCTTTTAATCTTTTAGAGCAGTATATAGAGATGTTGATTCTTGATTTCATGTATTAAGAGTTAAAACAACTTCAACTATTTGAATAGTCCTGTGCAAAGCAAGGCTTCAAAAAGAGCTAATTGTTGTTTCCTACCTTTAGTCTCCTTGATTTCATGCTTTCATTAGTAGTTATGCTACTGTACTGGTAAAAAATGACTATTTTGCAGCAGTTAGTAGTTGGCCTTCTTTGCAAGATAACCTACACCTAAAATCAAAGGCTTTTTACAAAATTATAAGGTAAGGAGGTTTGTGTTTCATATCTCGGCTATTGACCAGATTATAAACTGATGCAAATATAGCCCTAAATTTCATGCAGTTATGCCTACTTACAGAATCCAGGATCATGACATTCAAAACCTTCATTGCAAACTTGGGTACCATGGGTCAAATGTCAGTAGTGACCCAGCAAAACTCCTGCTATGTCCATCTTAGTGTGTGCTTGTATCAGTTAGAGCTTGTTTGTGGTTTAGCTGCTTTGAACAAAGGAAAAATTTCAAGAATCTGGCAATTTGTTTTCTTTTAGGACCTCAGGGCAGAAACCCCACTTGGTGACCTGTGGTATCATGACTTTTGGGGTAGCAAACTCAGCAGCAATACCAGTCATAAGTCATATCGACCGCTAACTGTCCTAACTTTCAGGTGAGGCTTATATTTTTGCTCAAGGTCTGAATATTTTTTAACCTATATTGACTCAATTGAATTTAGGGGGGAGGCAACAGAAAAGGCAAGAAAAAGTAGCTGGAGGGTAGTTGGATACCTTTCCAGAATACAATATTTGAGTTCACTACCTTAATCTCAAATAGTGTTTTAATTTTCCAGTGGTTTCTTTCCAAAAATATTCATTATTCTGACATTCTGTATTTATATTTTCAGAGATTCTGTTTTAATGGTCTTCTATACCTGATACTAGGGGGTCTGTGGTTTAGAATGTCACATCATCAAGGAATTAGGAGGTGTATGTTCCTTTCACTTAGCCATGCTGCCACTTACACTGCTGTTGTAGTTTTTGTTCTCTGCTTTCCTGCTGACCTGTCAAATTGTTTATTTTATAAATAGCATCAAGGTACTGTGGCCTTTTTCCACTGGCTCTCTGTATAGTCTTCCCATCTCTTTACCTCAATATTCTAATTCAAGTGTCTGAGAATCTAGTGAAATATCTGCTTATGTATAACTTGCTAGTTTTGTCAGATAACTAAAGGTTTGAGGATTACTTTTGTAGATGCTTAGCTCATGCTTCTTGCACAAAGATTTGAGCAAACAGTAGACCATGTAGAAATCTGGCACAGTAATGCAAAGAATATTTGAGGACTCAGTCTTAATTTCTTTATTTTCCCCTTGTGACTTAATGGTGTCAGTGGGGACTTGGTGCTTGTTCTGCAGTTGCCCATTCCAAACCAGGGACTAAGTGCAGCAGCAATGCTCCCACTCTTAGTCCTCATATTCAAGCAAAAACTTTGACCCTTTAGGATAGTGTCAGTGTTTTAAGTACCTAGTGCTATGGGTTTCACTGTCTATTGGGCTTTCTTCACGTTGTCATCAAGAAAAATAAGCAACTGAATAGAACATATCAGAGTCCTAAACCTATTAAAGCTTTCAGTGCATTACACAAAACATGCTTTCCTTTTTTTTTTTTTTCCTTGTCTCTGTGGTATATTCCATCTCTAATAACATTCTGGTTTGTTTAAAGAGTGAACTGGGAGGCAATCATTACTATATCTGAAAATATAGATGAGCCAGTGGAGATGGTCCATAAAATGCTATTTTCACAAATAAGAAATAGGTTTCCTTAATTTCCCTAAGCTCCAACCTTTATGTGTATCATATTTATAATAGGTTAAGTTTTTAAATAGATTTTATTCATGCCAGATGCAGATTCACCAAAAGAACTGTGTAAAATTCCCCTATTCAAACTAAGTTTCTGTGTACCTTTCCTATTGATAATAGGAATAATGTGTGGATAATAGCACAATGTTCTCCCCTTTTCTTCTCAGCCTCCATTTTACTGTAGAGTTCCTGTCTTGAATAGGGATTTAGACTGAATTTTCACTTACAGTTCTTTCTAATTCTTGTATGGAACATATCTCTAACCAGTCTCACAAATCAATTACCAAGATGTGCTGACTACTTTCTGGGTGGATACTGATTGCACCCACATGCTAGAAGGAACCTCTTTCAGAGAGTATGTCAGTGGAAATCATAGTCCCAGTGCATATTAGTTTCCTCACTGTGTGGGTTTAATTAACATAATTTCATCAAGTTGGCTGCTCTTAAACCCAGGAGTATACCGCAGTGGGATGGTTATTTATTCCCAGGATACTCCAGTGTTGCAACATTGAAATTACATTGTTGACCAAAAGCCAGTCCTAAGTAACTATAGGAATGATTAACATAATGGCACTAAGGTATGTGTTTGGAGAGGGTAGATACTGTATCCATGTGATATTCCCTAGGAATACCTTGGCTTAAAGACTGGGATATTGTTTCTATCTTCTTGTGGTGTCTGAATGGTAACACCACGTGTACTGAGATGTCTGCTATGGGGTTGTTTAATTTTTCTATTTGTGTTTTTCTAAGCACTGTTGTAATTCCTAGCCTTAATATTTTTGTTTCTATATAGAATGAATTACCTTTTTGCTGGAGGCTTCTACCCAGTTGGTTTCCATGTCATCAATATAATACTGCATTGTACTATCTCAGTGTTGATGGTTGATGTGTTCTCCATATTATTGGGTGGATTGCAATTCAGTAATAAAGGAAGACGGCTAAACCTGGCTCCAAAGTCCTCTCTTCTTGCTGCTCTGCTCTTTGCTGTGCATCCAGTGCACACCGAGTGTGTAAGTATTGAACAATTCTCTCCAGAGATTTTAATTTTAGAAGTTCTTGACTAATTAATTCTGGCGTAGCCTAATACTCTACAGATTGCTGTTATATATTCTTAACACTTCTCTTGGCACATGTCTTAATAGAACAATCAAATATTGTGGTTAGTACGTCCAAGGCTTGTAATTCCACTGAGCTAGACCTTATTAAGGAAGATAAATCAATCAAATACAATAACTAAAGAAGGTTAGCACTATGCCACAGAGTTTCCCTACCTCCTGGATTCCCCTAATTACTTTTAATTTCCATTTGCATTGATAAAAAAACAAAGAGTTTTAAAACTGGAGTAGGGGCACTCTAATGAACTTTGTATGTGACTATTAGAATACTGCATCCAGTTTTGCATCCGTGCTGCAAGCACAACACTGGAAAAAATTTAGAGTGCTCAGAAGAGCCATGAAAGTGATTAAAGGGCTGGAAATCATCCTGTTTCATGAAAGATCAAACTGGGTTTATATTTTTAATATGAAGAAGAAGATTAAAGGATTTTTTTTTAAATCATAGTCTGTAATTATTTACATGGGGAACACAAATTTGACAGTACTGGGCCCTTTAACAGTGCAGGCAAAAACAAAGATGTAAAGATGCAGAATAGAAGCATGGCACATGTATAGCAATCAGTTAATATGTTTGACCAAAAAGCAAAGTCCTTGTGGGGGAATTCTGTGAAGAGAAGGTGGTGTTTTTAAAAAGCTTTTTTGCGCTTGTAGTTAAGAAAATCTTATGGCCTTATGCCAGTGGACTTGCTGAATGTTGCCACTGATTTCTTGATCTTGTCATGAGGAATAAATGAAATATAAAATTATCACAATAAAGGAAAGTTTTTTGGGTTTTTGTTTGAATTTGGAAGGTCTGAGCTACAGAAAAAAGTACTAGCCTTAATTCTGATTGTCCTAGCAATCAACAGTGAATCCTACAGTGCAGATTCTACGTATGTGCCACTGAGTTTTCGTTTATGCACAATATGCCATGGTTTTGGCTTCTTGCATTTACTCTGCTCATGAGTGGTGGGGAAAAAGTTATTGAAAGCTGTGCTCTCAGCTGACTGGAGGCCTTGCATGTATTGAAGACCTAGAGATGGTGCAGAGTTATGCATTAGTAATTTGGCACCTTTTCTGGCAGTGTGGCTAAAACATCTTGACAATCATTCTCTGGTGTTCACTCGCCTGTGCAATAACTTCTTTGTGAGAGTGCACTGTGTCAGAAGGGCCCCTCATATTTGTTCTCCAAAACCAGTTTTAGATGTCAGAGTAAAGTAAAACAAGTCTTCAGTGCTTTTGATGTTCTGACATGTAAAGAGAAATCTCACTTGAGTCTTAGCTTTGTAGTAGACCTACTATTGCCCTCTTTATCAATATCCATAAATTTATTCTTCATTCCATTTGACTCTAAAAATATATTTAAATCAGTATGAGAATATTAATCAGCCCTCTGTCATATCAAATAAATTACAAGTTGTGTGTTCTGCTTGCATATTTGAAGACTTGCAAATGTTTCAGGCAAACAGTGGAAAAAGAGGGGGAAAAGGTAGCACGCTTATATATCAGGCCTCTTCTAAAATCCAGGAACGAAAAAAAGCCTCTTAATATTTACATGATGAATAATAAATCTTCTCCAATGAAGAAATCATTATGCTGCTACAGTTCTAGGATGAGTGTGAGTCTGGCAGCATCTCTTAAAAAGCATTCCTTATGATTTTAAACCTGTGAGTTTCAAGTATCCGACAGCCTGGTTTTTGAAATAAGATGACATATTTTGACATAAAATTGTGAAGAATCTGTCTGTTTTCTGCTTTGGGTTTTGGTTTATACAGCAAAACAAACTGTCACGTAAAACAGATATTGAAAGGTGCAATGCTTTCAGTACCTGTGTAAGTAAAACACTATAATTTTCCTACCTACAAGTAAATACTCTTGTGCTATAGTTCTCTGCTCTAAAAAAGACCTATTCTTTGTAACACTTCAGTGATGAAATGCTAAATGAATCATGGACATAAGAATATATCTGATACTAATTTAAAACTGGCTTGTTTTTTTTCCTTTGTTTGCCTTCTTATCAGAATCTATATGCCTTATCTTGCATTTTAGGTAACGTTTTGCTGTTGGAGTCATCTGAGGCCATGTGCGTTATTAGCCCCTTAATCTCTTTGCTGTAACAAGTGGACATTTATTTTCGAAATTGTCAGCTCACCTTAACTTTTATCTCATTAGGAAGAGCGGCTCCTGAAGCTCTGACACTTCATTATTTTCACCTTTCAAAGCACTCCGCAGCTATTGAGTTAATTCTCATAATTCCTTTGTGTGATAGAATAAGAAGCAGCAGAAAAGTTAGGTGCACAGCTGTAGATAAATCAAAAAGTTCTCCTGAACTGAATTTAGGAGTCCAGCAGTTTCTTCTTTTACAGTGCTCAAGTGAAGCTGAGGGTAAAAGTGAGAGAGTGTTTCTGCAGTGGAATCAGTCATAGTCTCATGGCTCTACACTTCTCTTTCTGTGATGTTATTTAGAAATAGTTGCTCCATCATGTTACCCTGACGCAAAAAAATACCCTTTTCTTTTTTTGGTTTCTTCTTTCTGTTCCACACACAAAATGGGACAACTGGTATACTATACAAGAACTGAAATTTCTGCTTTTGTCCCTGAAATATGATCACAAAAAGTGAAATTAAAAAGAAAACCTCTAACTGTTCTGCCCTGCTTCTGTACATCTCCTGAAAACATGGAACTCAGCACTCCAGGAAGCAGAGCTAGACTGAAAAATAAGGAGTATTTCCATGATCTTTGCTCTGGGTGTATGTTCCAGTGAGGTTCCAACATCAGGGCCTATACAGTCCCCCTACCAGCTCCATGTCATGATTTTCACAAAAAAAAAAAATTGTGGCGTTATCCTGTTATACTCGTGTAATTGAGAATTGAAGATCCAAAAGTGTCTTGTCCTGTCTCAGCAAGTTATTGTAAATACATTTCAGAGACTTGGACCAAACCTTACAGATAGCTCTGAGACTGCACTTGATTTAAGTAGGCTGGCACAGATCTCAAGTACAGAGGTCCCAGGATGTGCTTCTCATCATTTTGTATTAGTACAGCTTCTGTTTCAAGATGCAGTTGGGGGTAGCTCTAATGCAGTCAGTTAATATAACACAAAAGAGTGCCAGAGGGGGATTTTTTTTTCCCCCTGAATCTGCAAGCTGGAAGCTATTTGTCCATTCTGAGTGTTCAGACTGCAATTTGAAGGCTGGCTTGTCTTCTGAAAGTGAACAGTTTTGATTTGTGTTTCAGCAGAGCTGCCAATTTAATTGTGGTTCAGGATGTTTGGCTTCCAAGCCATGTAATGGCTTCAAATCGAAAGAGAGTAGATTTAGATTAGGTATTAGGAGGAAATTCTTTAGTGTAAGGGTGGTGAGGCATTGGCACAGGTTGCCCAGAAAAGCTGTAGATGCCCCACCCCTGGAAGTGTTCACAGCCAGGTTGGATGGAGCTCTGAGAAACCTGGTCTAGTGAAAGGCAGAGGGTTTGGAAGGCAATGGTATTTAAAGTCACTTCCAATCCAAACTGGTTTATATTTCCATGTTTTCTAAGTGTTCTGCTGAAATGCAATTTGATCCAAAAAACAGATGGAATTGTGTAGAGTCTAAATTTTATTCAGTGAACTCCTCTTTCATTTCTTAAAGAAAAAAATTCCATAAACTAAAATTTTCATAAGGCAAAGCTGAACTATTTATGTAGTTGATACTAATCAATATGCAGTAAAAAATAGGATGCATCTTAAAAACTGGATATAACTAATCTGGTAAACCAAGTTAAAGGAAAAAAAGTGATACTGTTATATTCCAGTATATATTTTACTTTGTATGTGTTCCTTTACTTCAGGTTTTCTAAGAATAAAAATCTGATAATTTGAAACTTCTTTATTTTTTTTTTTTTTAAGGTTGCTGGGATTGTTGGCAGAGCAGATCTACTGTGTGCCCTGTTCTTCTTGTTGTCATTCCTTGGCTACTGTAAAGCATTTAGAGAAAGTAAGCATTCTGTTTGCCCCTTTGATTTTCTATTGTGTATATTTTCAGCATTTGTACATTTCAGTGAAGTATAGCAAAATTTTAAATGTCAGATTGATTTGTTTACCCTCGTAAAATATTTTTTTTAAAAACCTGCTTTAGCAGGTATTGTTAGAAATTCTGAAAAGGTTGCTGTCCCTAATTCTTGTAAAACACTGAATTTAATTTAAGAAAAGTCTACTTTATTGATAGGCTTATTTGCTAAATATTTTATTGTTTAGAAGTTTAATGAAGTATTTTAAGAAGTATTTTAGAAAAAAATCAAACCTACAAATGTACATGCTTAAATATTTTACTACTTTTTCTGCCATTATGTTGGGATGTCTTAAATTGGAGTCAACTTTTCAGAAAGTTACTTGTATTTATAATGGATTGCAAAGAATTATGCCTATGACTAAGCCTTCTAAATTCCTGCAATATGCAAGTGCTGGCATATGCTGAATATAGTGTTACTCATAGAATTTTTGTAAGACAGCTGTGTTTAACTTGAGCAATTCCTTGGTAGATGTTTTTTCAAGTGAGCTTTCAGATCTCTGGTATTATTTGATCTGAATGCAGGTTGGCAGTTCAAATGCAGTTGTGAAGAAATTTTGGGGGCTCTGTTAAATAAGCACACAAGAAGGCATAAGTTCATGACTGAAAAGCAATGCAGGACATGCAGTCTGGTATCTGAATGTGCTCTACCACATGAAATACAGGACTCATTTAGTGAACCCACAAGGAAATGTGTTGTGAAGAGCTTGTCTGTTGTTCAATAGGCATGGCCTGTAATGATTAACCAGAGCTGGCAGGGTATTTCAGAGGCACCTGAGCTGACTTGGTGATCTGGCTTCACAGCATAGTTAAGGCATCACAGAGCCCTCAGTGTGGGCTGAGGGGAGTGAGTTAGTCCACAGAGAGCTGTGAGATGCTGTGAACAGCTCCTGCTGGTTCAGTTTAGATTGTTTGGAACTATTGTGCATATTTCTATTACTGATATAATAAGTTTATCTTGCCATTTCAAATGTTACTTAAGATGATTCCTGTTTACTTTGGCTATATTTTTCTTCCATTTGAGTAGGTTTAATTTCTTTCAACTGAGCTAATGATTTCTTGATGAAAATTTGCCTTGGGTTCTTGCTGGTTTGTTTATTCTTTTCTCACCTATTTTATTGGATATGATTGTGCTTATGATGTTTCTTCTATTAGTGGGTAGAATAAGATAGATAAATCAAAATACTGCCTTATCTGTTTTCCTATGTATTGGGTAGACAGGTAGGCTTATATGGCAGGGGTAATAATCTTTGCTTGAAGAACTCAAGAGCCAAATTCTTAGGATGACCACTGGAGATAATTATATAGGACCCTCTAATTATGTTATAGAGGACATCTTGGGAATGATTAAGGATGCATATTCTGGTTAAGGATGCTCTTCAACTTCTGAAGGCCAGTTTAATAGCTTTTAGAAATCGGCGTCAATGTAATATCCTTGGACTGAAATTTGTTTCCTTGAAACAGAAGAAGGAGAATGTTCAAAGACAAGATATTAAGCATACTAATTTTTATTCAGCATTACATCATAATAGGGGAGTAAATGTGTCTTTTAAGCAATTTTGCCAAGGAAAATTACAGTCTGCCAGCATTGTCTTTCAGGTCAGTTTTCAATGTTTACTGTCACCTTCACTGCCTGTTTTTCCCTCAGCAACTTGAAGAAGTTTAGAAGTTTGTCTGTACACAAGAATTTGTATCCAAGTTACATACTTGAGTCTTTCACCTTGATTGCTGCAAAGGCTACTGACTCATCAGCCAGGACCTTATCAACCGGGCACTCCAGAGCTTTTTCTGCAGAGTTGCTGCCCAGGCCTTAATTGTTGCATGGTGTTGTGTTTGATTTTCATGAGGCCCATTCCTCCAGCTTGTCATTGCCATTCCAAACAACATATCCATCTATCTTCTATCTGAACCCCACCAAAGACAATAAGCAGTTTTACTTGCTGCCCTTATTATAATTTTTTTTTTTCATTGTGGAGGCGAGGTTGGTCCAATCTGCAGCTGTTTGAACATGAGTGCTTGTGTAGGAAAGGGGCATGTCTGTATTGGAAAGGGCAGTTTTGGGAGAATGGAGGCTGTCTCTTCTCAAGGAGCTACATGACAAAGACAAGGGACAATGGTGCAGTTGCACTGGGAAAGGTTTCACCTTGATGTAAGGAAGAATTTTTTTTACAGCAAGAGCAATCAATCACTGAAACAGTCTCCCCAGAGATGTGGCAGAGTCCCCATGACTGGAGGTTTTCAAGATGCATTTGGACAGGGTTCTAGGTGATCTCGTCTAGGCTCCCTTTCCTAAAAAGATTTGGCCTGGTGATCTCTGGAGGCCCCTTCCAAACTGAACTGTTCCTGTGATTCTTTGTATGAAAGGTTTTAGGAAAAGGTAACCAAATATGGGGAAATGACTGTGGTAGAATGTGACTTTTCAGTGGGTTTGCAAAGTAAATAAAAATATTACCCTTGATATGAATTTCCTTCTTTTGTGAACAGTTCTTCTAGGTACACTCAAATAATAGGTTAAATAAGGAGTGAAAAACTTTTATCTGTCTTTAGTGGAGTTTGACTTTGAATAGATTGAGGGAGTGAATCCCAAATGTAAGCTGGTCTCACTGTGAATACAAGAACATGCCTTTTAAAAATATAAATTATAAAATATTATATATTTTTATATTATATATTATAATATATATAATATACTATATTATTATAATTATAATATATTATATTATATTTTATATTTATTTTATATTATTTTATAAAATATAAAATATTATAAACACATAATTTAAAAAGCAGATTTATACAATGTCTCCTAAGCAGCAAAGAAAAAGTACTTTTTCTTCTCTTAGAATGTTGTTCCCCTTATGTTAAATCTACAAGATCCAGAATGTCTGTGATAGTGCCCATGCATGTTACTAGTTCTGGAGCAAGAGCTGTTATTACATCATTTTCTAGGTCAGCCCAAGAAGGTAATTTATCTTTGAAATAGTCTTTCTTTGTGAGAAAGAGAGGGAGAAAACAACCAAAAACCCCTCTGTATCAGGTTTATGTTCCTAATCAAATAGAGATGCTTTATGGTGATCCTTCACAGAAGTGGATTGTACCAGTTTGTTCTAACATCCTTTTTCCTTTTGTCCTGCTGAGCTTTTCGTATATTAAAGGCAAGCATGGCCCTAAACTGTAGATCAACTGTGTGTGTCTTGGTCCCTGGATTTGGCTGTCACATTTATATAGAGCTTAGCTCACCAAATTTTTACAAGTGTAGGAGAAGAATTATCAAATGTTATTTTTTTTTGTTTGTTTAATTGTTACTAATAGATGCATTGTAGTGTGACTGTTTTGGAGCACGTAAAAGATTTGTGGACTCCATTTGTATTATCTTTTGAATATAGTTACCAAAACATGTTTGATGCCAGTTTGATATTATTTCATTGACTTTAAGAGAGCATCACAGTAAAACAAACATTGAAAAGCCTGATGTGATGCCACTGATATGGCTGGGTCAGTAACATAAATTGTTTGGCTACCAGCAGCATTCTAATACTATTATCAGATAGATTATGTAAGTTTCTAATAAAGAACATGACTACTCTTGCAGCAAGACAATATGAAATTTATGTATGACTGAATTTAAAAAATCTGGTAATGTTTCAATAGTTTAGACACAGTTAATGAATTGTCATTCTTTAAAGAAAAGGAGTCAAAAATCATATGTGAGAGACTGGTTAGTGCTTATTTTCACTTGAGAAAATGAATATAAAGATTTATAATTTTTTTTTTGCGTGGGAGTAGGAAGTCATAAAATGTCTGAGGAGGATTTAGAAGTACTATGGGGAAAGTATATGTAATAGGAGAACAATCAGGAAATCAGAAAAATATCAGTGTCAGGCTGGAAAACTTCCAAAGGAAAATAATGGTTTTTGTAAAGCTAAAGATATACTGCAGCTTGGTTACCTGATTTATTTGTGGTTTCAGTGGATTTTTGGGTAGACAGTTCCTTTTAGCCAGAATCTGAAGCTTTTTTATTTTTTTTTTAAGTATAGTCATTTAATTATGTGGGCTATAATTATGTCTTACTGAAGTTCTACAATTCTGTTACTTTTTCCCAGTATACCGTTTTTGAAGTTAGCATCTTTGAAAGGATAACATTTATAATTGCAAGGAACTAATCTGTTGTTCTCATTCTGTCCTGCTGTTTTAAACACAACTGTGGGGACAAATCCACTGCATAGGCTTTGGAGACAGCAAGAGCTGACAACTGTTTAGGTATGTTCTGAAGGGAATTGTGGGTTATTAACTTTGTTGAATTTTAATGCAGCTTCTCTGGGAATTCGTAAGGCAATTTAAAACTGCTGTAGTGTTCATTTTTGCCTTCCTTTGTCTTCAGTTTTGACAGTGATCCAGTTGCATGTATTTGCCATCTGCATTGGCTGTCTCTGAGTAATGCAAAATGAGGAGTTCATGACTTGGTCCATGTGAATAATATTGGTGTAGATATTAAATACGGGACCAACTCTTTGCTCATATGCTATGACATCTAAAAATGACTTTGTTCTGGTTGTGTGTTTCTGTTTTGTTTTGTTCTGTGTAGATGTCAATTAATCATCTACTAGTTCATTGGTAATTTAATAAAGCATGCAAAATAGCGATGGGTTTTGTGAAAATTGGAGGTTTATATTAGGGAAGTTTTCCTACAGATTTGAAACATTTAAGTTTCCTGTGTGAAAGAGATCATTGTAAAGATATGGGGAATTTGTTAGCTATGGTGCAGTTGGTCTAGAGGTGTTTGCTATTGTTAAACATGTGGGCCCTGATTTTTCAACTTCGTGCCCTACTGTTCATATTTAAACACATTGGGAGGGAGTAGCTGTAAGTGAAAAGCCTAAACATTTTATAATTTTCATTGGCTGAGGAAACACAATGACCTTTTTTCTGGTAGAATCAATGCTAACTTTCACTTCTGCAAGATGTTGTAATTCAGAGGATAGATGCTTCCTTCAGTGTGGCCCCTAGGTTGAGTTTGAGATGGCTGGATATGTTTAGAAATGGCATTTCCTACTGTAATATCATTAAGTGACATGCTGAGCTGCAGTAGTATGTACATTTGGAGACACACAAGAAGATCTTGGGCTTAATTTAATTCTAAAAGTGGATTCATATGTGATCTTTTAAGACTAACTAATTCTTCCCCCTTTGTGTAGCAATTCATGAGCAGGAAAATCTTAGAGCTGGGTTAGAAGAATATTTGTGGCAATTTAGTTGGACACCATCTTCACAGACAAGGCATATTAATGGAATATTATGAGTGTTTGTGATCTATTTTAGTTAAAAAAATAAAACTTCCTGCAGGAGCTCAACATAACTTACTTTGCCTCAACCTTCAGAGGAGTAGGTGCTTTCATAGAATCAGTGGCTGTGTTTCACCTGAAGATTGTGACTCCTTAAACTGCTGCAAGCTGTGACCTGGCTGACTCTTAAGTTGCTCAGCTGGGTTTGAAGAAGGAAATGTTGAATGCCTAAAGTCTGAATTGGTAGTAATTGCTTTGGATATTGTTAGTTTGGCTTTACAATAAAACTAAGCTTGGTAGTTTAAATGTGGCATTTTCTTCATATCCTTCACTTCTAAGGAGTTTGTTTTCATTGACTTGTGGATTTAAGACACGAGAAAATAAGGTCTCTTGAAATAGGATTAGTGTTTAAGTGCACTGTCAATGTGTTGCCTGTAAATTTAGGATCAGTCAATTCTACACTGTAAAACACTTTATGTATGCATCCTTGCCCTACAAATGCTTATACTCAAGTCTAGCAGTCTAAATGGAGGAGCTCTCATGGCTTGTTTATGGTTTACATAGGTATTTTATTGAATTCCCTCAACTTTCAGACTTCATGTACACCTAAAGAGGAACCATCTGAGCAATGCTTTTTGGGTTTGTGTAGAAACACTATATTTTTCCAGCTTTAAAAAAAATAAGCAAGTACTCTATTTCTCTGGCATGCTTACAATTTTGTCCATCTGTTAGAGTGGCAAAATGCCCACTCACAATATGGCATACCAGTTTCAACCAGGCACAGGTGCCAATGAGAGATTGGTTTCGTTTTCTGACACAAGATTTTTCTGGTGGGAAGCAGCGCCATATTAGGGGAATATGCTTTGTTAGACTCATTACTTCTGTTGGCATGTTATACCGAGCTTTACATTTTCAAATCATTGTTTAAAAAAAAGAAAAAAAAATGAAGGCATTGCTGAATGATGGTGTTTTGTATCTATTTTGCCAGCCTAGTTACTGAGATTTCTGCAGTTGAGGCAGGGGGTGGTGGGAATGGAGGGGTGTTGTGTATATTGACCCAGGAACAAGCATGAAATAAAATGTTTCTGAATTGAAATTCTTTCTCTCTGAAATTTAATCACTGATGAATTTTTATAATATTACAATTCTCTGTAAAATTGTTGATTTTTTGAGCCTGCAAAAGAAAACAAAGGAACTGAGATTGTGCTTTTCAGGAGGAGATCTTGTTTACACAATCACAGAGTTGTTGGAGGGGCCTTGAGGTCACCTGAGCTGACTTTTCCCACACGAGATCACCTAGAGCCAATTGTCCAGGAGGCTTTACTGCAGGATTTTGCAGTTCCACTCATTAAACCATATGAGGTTCCTGCCAGACCATTCCTCCAGCCTGACAATGTCCTCCTGTATGGCAGCACGACCCTCTGGTGTATCAGCCCCTCCTCCCAGCTCGGTGCCCTCATCAAATGTGCTGAGGGTGCCCTCTGCCCCATCATCCAAGTCATTAATGAAGATGTTGAATAGGACTGGACCCAGTCTTGACCCCTGAGCACACTGGCCTTCAGTTAGACTTTGCACCACTGACCACCACCCTTTGGACAAGCCATTCAGATAGTTTTCAGTTTACTTTACTGTCTGCACATCCAGCCTGTTCAGCAACAGCTTCTCTGTGAGGATCTCATGGGAGACTGTGTCAAAGGCCTTACAGAAGTCCAGGTCTTTGATGCTCAATTTTATTTTTCTTTGCTGTGTGGTTTTATCATCTTTGCAAGTCCATGATTAAAATTGACTTTGCTGGGCAGGCTGAGACATTTCTTACATCTGAGACTTGGGATGTTCACAAGACAAACTTATGCACCCTTTGAGCATGTGCCTATTGAATGCTTCCGTTTCCTTTTATTTTGCTAGACCATTTCTCCAGGCCAGATTGGATGGGGCTCTGAGCAACCTGGTCTAGTGGAAGGGGGCATGGAATCATGCCATAGCAGGGGTTTGGAATCAGATGACCCATAAGGTCCCTTCCAAACCAAGCTATTATATGATTCTGTGGTTTTTCCAGTTTGTCAATGGAATTCTGACTTCTCCTTTGTATGCTTCCTGGCCATTGCCTGGCAGCACTTCTGGTCTTAATAAGCATATTTTTTATTCCATCATTCAGATGAAGTAAGGACAAAGGAAGAATCCAGTACAGAATGTTACCTTTACATTTTTTTCACAGCCAGCAAGTATCTTTCTGTAGTTCTCCAGCTGTTATTTGTACCCATTCTGTAACAGCTTCATGCAGCCCATATTTTTTTTCTGGCATATTTCACACTGCTTCCAGTGGTATCCTCATGCCTTTGCAAAGTCAAGCTATAGGATATTTACAGATTTCCTTTTATCAGGAAGACTTTTTTTTTTCTGTCCAAGTCAGAAGTTATACTTAGTCCTAAATAAATGACTAAAATATTTGGCAAACAATTAATCATATTCTTTTATATTTCAGTGTCACCTAGAAAATATTTTGTCTAGGTGTAGTGATTTTTTGTAATTTTGACCAGTCAGCTTAGCTTTGTATCCTTTAATATTTTTGTTCCTTTTCAGAAGTAGACATGTAGGTATTGTTTTATTTTATTTCAAACTCCTGGATTCTCATGTATTTTTTATGATTTCTCAGAGGTAGCAGTTGAGTTTACTCTGGATTGTATAGGACCGTTGAAGTGAATGTAACCAATTGTAATTTAAAACAGATTAATTTCTCTATGAATTCTGTGTCTTGTAGTTCACTATTTTTGCTTTTGTTCTTCCTCTCTATCTGCTGATGCTGTACTTGCCATCTGATTGCAACTGACCTTTTTGGGAAAAAAATGAAGGAAAAAGGCACAGAACACTTCTGTTTTCTTGGCATTGTCCATTTTATTTCTCAATGAGTATTGGAATAACTCATTCCTCACTACTGTTCTTACTAATATATCTATGGAGTTGTTGGCTTTTGTTCTTTATATACATTACCTTTTCTCATTTTGTGATGTGACCTTTCTGTGTTAGTTTTTCTGTATGAATGTGCTGCTATTATACGTCCTTGATGATTTGACCTAGTTCCCTTTTTACTATGACTCTTATATTTTGAATCATCAAAGCATTTCTGAATTGCCAGCTGGTCTATTACTATATATACTTCCCACTATCTTCTCTGTTAAGATAATTTGTATTTGTGTACTGAATACCTCTCAATGGTCTACTTCCATAAATAAAGTCCATTGGCTGTCTCCACTATTTTCCTTTTTACACTTACTAAGGATGATTGATGGTCATTTTGTGAACACAGTCAATTACTTTGCCTTCTATCCTTGCATTCTCTGTGCTAGTTGATTTCTACATTAAAAAAACCCAAAACCAAACAAAAATACCCACCTGGTTTTCAAGAACTGACTGAACAGTCAGTTGCACTGCAAAGTCTGAAAAGTGAAGAGCTTCTTGAAGGGATGTATTTAGAGAGAATTATTTCTTTCATAGCAATACTCATAGAATGAACATTAAAGCTCTTTCTTCCATGAATTACAATCCTCAGCTGTTCTTCTGCATAATTGATGTGGGCTGGAATTTCCCCATTGCATTTTAATTCTTCTATTTCCAATGTCTCTTTAGTCATTATGTATTTTGTATTTTCTTGCTTTGTTTTGGCATTATTCAGATGTGTATGACTTCTTTCCTAAAAGAAGGCTTTCTTTTATCTTTATAACATTTGCATGTCTAATGTTAAGTCTTACCTCACCTCTGGAGACAAAGTTTGGAGTGGAGGGAGAAGGATCAAATGCCCTCTATGTATTGCAACAATGAAGCTCAAACATCTTAGTATTCACTCTGTTGAAACTTTAGAAGTCTTAGGTAAGAAAGGAGTGTTAGAAGTAACCTCAAAACCTATTCTTTGACATATTTGTATTAAAAGTTTAGAGAGCTCTGCTACAGAAGAAGTAGCCTGGTTCAAAATGAAAGAGGAGGCCAATGTCAGCAGATCCTTTTCACAATTACGGTTATGATTTGTATCTGACCCCAAAAACACTTGAGGTAGTGTACTGGTTTCCTTGTATCATCAGTGCAGAGTTACTGCTCTGAAGGGTGTTCAGCTGCATTTAATAAGGTGACTTAATCCCTAAAAGTGTCCTCTTCTTGTGACCACTTATAAAGAAAGCCTCATGTACTAGCTTAGGTGTAGATGCCTACCTCTGGTGAAATATCTTAATCTTGCCATTTCTCCTTTCCATAGACTATTATTGCAGTTCTCTTTAAGCACTGAGGGTCAAACCTGCCTTAGAAGTAGAGAAGAACTGCTCTAGAGATCAAGGAAAGTAGGAAAGGGATTCAGTCAATGAATGCAGAGTTCAGCTTTGTTTTTTCACATGCCAAATCAAAGATTGATTCTTGTGATGCCTGTAGAGCTCCTGTTACTTGAATCAAGAAACTGCTTCTGAATGAGCAGAGTGCTTCCCTCTGTTGCTTGCACCTATGGAGTAGAGGTTGTGACAGACATGTTTTTATGTGAAATACCTGTGTATTCTGTGTGTGATGGTACCTTGCCTGAAGTAGGGTTTATTCTTATATTCATCTCAGATATGCCTGCTTGTAGTATCCAAAATCAGCTACATGGTACAGTCTTTAAAGACTTTTTCTTTGAGTAGAAGCTGTAGTTGCTCTTGATCTCTTAACCCCAGAGTTCCTCACCCTGCTGTAAAACTGCTTTCCTGATTGCAAGGATTAACTGCTTCTGCTCAGCTGCTGACATTTTTGAGCTCCATGGCATTCTATTGCAGTGACAATAAAATGACAAGAGGTACTTGCTAAGTGCAGCAGCCCTGGAGAAGCAGCTCATTGTACCTTTGTAGACCAGACTGCAGTTAAAACAGTTTGTGTGTGACACTTCATGAGTAACTATTACAAAGAATTTCTTGTTCTTATGGTAGCTTGGAAGAGAATGGCCAGTAATGACAGAGCTCTAGCTAAGGATGATAAATGTGTCTAAATATTGGGAATTAACCTTTGCAGATGAAAAATTGTGAAAATTATGTGAAGCTTCTGCCATTCTAATTAATCTAGCTAAAACACGGAGAAAATAGGGAGATTTCTAATGTCTCCAAGAACAGAAATTGACTGCAGTAAAGGGACAAATGCCAGCATATTGCAGGAGGTACCCTATGCTTTTTGTTCTGTGTATCTAGATCTTGACTGGTAGAAAAGACTGGGATACTAAATGCTGTTTATTTTTTTTAATGCTTATTTTAATTTACCTTTAAATATACGAAATGCCTAAAGATATGGCATTCTTTATTTTGACAGATAAGGAAGGACATACGTTTTCGGTATTCTGGGTGCTGGTGAGTGTTGTCCTAGGTGCAATAGCTATGCTGTGCAAAGAACAAGGAATTACAATACTGGTAAGAATTCTCTTATTAACTGAATTTTGACCTCAACATCTGTCAGGTGTAGTTGTAAAGTCTACAGAAATTAATCTTCTCCACAGCTGATGACATGCACACCTTTTTATTCTGTTCAGAAAACTAGTTCATGTTGACAAAAAGCAGTATTTTAGTAGATCTGTTTTGATTGTATCCTTGCCAATCTGGTAGAGTTTTTCCGCTTTAAATTTTGTAAACAGGTTGCCTATATTTTTGCAAAGTTTAAAGGTTTTACAGCGTTAGTTTCACTTTTGTTGCCCTTGTTTTTGAATGTAATCCTTGAGATAGCAGGACTACAGACTTCTCATTGAAGGCTCATGACCAAAGATATAACCAGAGGAGAGCATTTTTAAAAGCTTTGTCCCCTGGTTTCTGTGAACAGTGTAATTTTAATTAGGGCCATTGTCTATGCACTTCCAGTACTGCATCTCTTCCTTTTGTCCCTTATTTAAGGATCTGTCTGTGGAAACAGATGTAGTTATTGTTCGTGTTTCTTGTGGTCTGGCTTTTTATAACTTCAATGAAGACAATACTGTTTTGGGTGACCAAGCTGGCCACCTGAAATGCTGCATCTGTGATTTTTACCTTTTATAGCCATATATCTTTATTAATAAATTCAATTTATAGCTTTAACTATAACAAATAAGCAACAGAATCAGAAAATTCATTGCAGCAAGGACCCTCTTGTTGCCAGAAGCAAAGGGAAAAGAAATTACAGAAAATTTCTTGATTTGGGACATTTTTTTTTATTGATGTTTGTAGAGTGATGTGTTTTTCAAAGGTGTCTATAAGGAAAACATAAGGAATTGTCTTAAGACATGGTGCAATTATTTACTCTAGCAGTATGAAGTAACTATTTGAGCTAGCAGATGCAGAACTATTATTGGATTTGGGATTTTATTTGTTTGCTGTTGCACTGCTAGGATGATTATATTTATTATTGTGCTAAGGGGCACAGGTCAGAGGGATAAAGGGCTAAATCACCCATTTAAAAGATTACTTGGAGGCTGAATGTGATTTTCAGTAAAATTCTTACCTTCTATCTCCATGTGAGTGAGCCAAAAGCTTTTTAACTGCCAAGTGGCCTTTCTGCATGGAACCAAGCCACACTCCAACTTATCTTCTGTCCCTTCCCTTTGACTGTTACTGCAGGGCTTGTGGCCTCCCAGTGTACCTCCTCTTTGCTTCACCTAGAACTAGTTTTACTGTTTTTTTCTATATAGTCTTTAGATCAGTGAGGTAATTTCTGAAATTATTGGAATATAGAATAAGTACTCAAGAATTATCATGGTGATATGCTGAAACTTTGAAGTGGAAATGCTAAGGTTTGTTTTTGCCAGTGACCTCAATAGAATTACCCCTGGACACATTTATACATTTTGCTTGCCTGCTTGGAGGTAGTTATGTGCAAATGTAGTCCTGCAAAGCAGAGTATGTTCTAGTTTTATGTGTAGTGGCTGATGTCGTGTAGAACTCTTCTTTTTCTTTGCTTTTTTTTCCCCCAGCAACTTGCACTGCGTTTATTGCTGAATTGCTAGAAAAGCAAGCCTGATACCTCTGTTAATTCTTTCTGAGACTTTGTCTGTACCCTTTAAAAACAGTATTTCTGAAACCTGGAAGTGCAAAGATACTGTACAACAAAAAATAAGTAGAAGGCTTGAAGAAGCTCCACCTTACTTATAGAAGCCTTACCTTTTAACTGCAGCATTTATACTGCAGAACATTTGGGGAAGAAGATGGAGAGCAGAATTCTGTTGTGACCATGCATATGTTATCTAGTTTGTTGGTACATGGTATGCTCTGAAGGGTTATTCCATGTAGCAGGAGAATTCACATTACAGTAGAATGTTATTCTACTCATCTGAGCTCCATTTACCATTACTACCAATGTATCTCTCTACTTGTTTGCAATCAGAATTAAGATGGACAGTAAGTCATGGCAGAAGTGCAATTCAAGATGTATTTAAAAGAAAATATTTGTGGTTAGCTGCTTCATCTTATGCTGTTATTTTTCTCTTGTTTCCTTAGGGTTTGAATGCAGTGTTTGATGCACTGGTGATTAACAAGATAAATCTTTTGGAGCTCATTCGAAAGTTACTGTATAAGGACAAATCATTGGAGGTGAGTCCCTGGACGTTTTGTTCATTATGGCCATTCAGACAGTTATGTCCTAAAAGACAAGGATTCTGCTTCTGACAATTTTGTTGTTAAGAATTAGGAAAAAAAACCCAAACCAACCAACCAAAAAAGGTATTGTTAGTCACCCTAGTAAGGCAATGTGCTATGACATCTTTACAGCAACATGAGTAGTAATGGGGTACTGTTAGAATTGCATTGGATAGTGAAATCCTTTCTACCATTTTCTCAACAGTATGTTCAAAATGTTGTATGGGACAGTTGGCTGCTTGATGCACCAAGTTCTCCAGGGTCAGTAACTTGGAATGGTACTTGGAATAGTTTGGTCAGAATAAAGAGAGGGAGATATTTATTCAGATTCTTAATGACATAGTTAGACAAGTACATTAAAAACATATTATGTTAATGGGTCCTAGTAGCTTTGGAGTTTAAAAGAAAATATTATGTAAGCACTGATAGTTGCTAAGGATTGATTTTTCTGACTTTCATTGATGTCACTTTATCTGGTATTGTCTCAAGTGGAGTCTGGCACCTGGTATTTGCACTGGCAAGCAAATAACAGGAACACTCGATCTCAGATCAATGAGGGATAACAGCCAAATAGACCAGCAGCCTACTAGAGCATCACTGCTGTTGAATGGCTAAGATTCTCATCCAACGTTCAACAAGGCAAAAGAATTCCTTCAGTCGGTGGTTTCACTGCAGAGGAGTCTCACTAATGTTTCTGAGTGGCACAAGTCTTGTGGGGCTTTTAAATTCCTTTGCAAGGAGTGAAATGAGGAGCTGCAGGGGAAGTAGGTTCTCTAGAAATGAAATAATAGGTTCGACCAAGAAGGGCTAAATGAGGACTACAGGAATGTTTCAGGCAGCAAACAGGAGAGTTTTGCTGTATAAGGAGATTAATGGCAATTAGAATATGACAAGGGAACCATCTAGAGTTGTAGGGATCTAAAGCAGAGCTAGTTCAGAATTAAGTGCTGGAAATAAAAGGTAATAAGTATAACCTCAGGAATAAGTGGCCAGTCAGCCTCACATCAGTGCCTGGGAAGATCATGGAAGTTATGTCAAAACATATGAATAACAGGGACATGACTGGAAGCAGCCAACACAGCTTCACCAAGGGCAGATTGTGCCTGACTAATCTAGTGGCCTTGTGGAATGGAGAAGAGAAGGCTCCAGGGAGACCACCTCTCTGGGAAGCCTGTTGCAGTGTTTGACCAGTAATTGTCTACAGTGAGGGTGGTGAGGCACTGGAACAGGTTACCCAGGGAAGTTGTGGAAACCCCATCCCTGGAAGTGTTCTGGGCCAGGATTGACAGGGCTTTGAGCAAAATGATCGAGCAAAAAATATCCTTCCAGCCCAAACCATTCCATGATTCTAGGAAGTGTCAGAGTGAACTTCTTTGGAGGATTATTCTTTAAGCATGAAGAGCTCAAAGCATGATGCTTCTGTTTAAAAGAAGGACTTTTAAATGGTTCTGTCTCAGTGAAGAAAACATCAGATGTGCCTTTTCTCTTTTATTCTTTTAGTAGAAGTAATTAATTTTAGCTCCTGTTACCTGCAAAAATCTGTTCTGCTCTTTTCAAGGAAGTGTATCTAAGATTGTTTTGCTTTCTTGAAAGGCAGATCCTAAAAACTCTGCAAGTAAGAACATTTTTTTCTTCTTGATTGAGGCAGGTTTCAGTTTCATGCCAGATTTCAGTTAATTCTAAATCAGAGAGGATACAATTACACTTCTTCCACTTTCACATTCTGCCTACTGAGAGATTTTGTAGCAATTGTGAAATTTGGCCTTTAAGAAACTTCATGTACTGTTAAATGAAATGAAGCACTGGGATAAGAGATTTTGTTGTTAGTCTGTCATAAAGCAGTTAAAAATTTTCACTATATCTGGGGTTTTTTCATAGTACAATTTTCTCCAAGCTATTTTATAGGAAAACCATTCCTAAATCCCCCTTGTAGTAACTTTGGTTACTGAGATACCCTGGTTGGAAGCAATCATTTGAGTACAAAGGCTAGCTCATGTAAAATCAAAATTACAGATTGCTTTATCTTTAGGTATTCAACTAAATATTTTACCATGACTCTGTTGTCAATTACAAATACTAAAAAGCAACCTGAAAATTGTTTTTTAATTTAATTTTTCCATTATTTTAGAAAATAAGTATCTTCAGCCAGTGCACTGATGTCTGTCTTTGTTCAGGAAGCCTACTTTTTTTTTTTTTTTTTTTTTTTAATTCAGACATAGCTGATAATGATATCCTAAATATCTGTGGTGGTCCTTGCTAAAGAGCATATTCCATTAAGAGGTAATAATAATTATTGTGCCATCTTAAAGCTTTGACTGGTGTATTGTTATACTTACTGATGATTCTGTTTCCAGTCTCCACTGGTGAAGCTTGAAGAATCTCTACACTGGTTTGTTTTGGGGTTTGTTTTTTTTTTTAATTTATGAAAATGATGTGTGCTTGGAGAAAAGTGTTATACATTCTGGAGAAAAAGATATAAAAGTCTGTCAGATTTACTGTCTACACCATCACTTCTTTATGTTTTATGTGAGTTGCTTTCTTTACACCCTGAAGTGTATATTATATGATGTAAACCAACCAAGTTAATGTAGATCAAGCACAATTTTATGCTTTTTCTGATCTTGGGTAATTTACCCTGAAGCAAGTGATTTGGGTGCCTCTGTGTCATTAGCTTTTTAATCATGTTTTTGAGTGTGAAAATTTTAATTCAGTTTCTAATTCCTCCCAGTTCCTCACTGTGCAGTTTTCTTGGTATATACCTGTAATTTTACCTCTAAAGATGCCAAAGTGGCCAAAAATTTTCCATGACAAGCAGACAGCTGGAAATAGCTATTAGAACAAAGTCCCTAAAGTAATCATCCTCCACTTTAAAAAGAAAAGATAAATTAATTTAATATGCTATATATTAAAGGCTGTATTCTGGTCAAATTCTCTGTCAGAAATTGCCATGTAAAACTACATCAGCTATAGAATTACAGAGGATTTGTAGAAAAGTCTTCTTGAACTAACAAGTTTTGTTCACTGATTGAGAAGGAAATGCAAATGTTTGCAAAAAATGCTTTCCAATTAAAATGTCAACTCTAATAGCAAAAATGCACAAGAATAGCTTTTTTTTTCTGAGATAGAGGTGAAAAGGATGTGAATGTGTTGGGTAAGAGAACAAATGCCGTTTCTATATGAGTTGGGTTTTTTTCTTTTTCTTTCTTTCCTGTAGAATGCTGGGCTGTTAAGGAAGGGGCTGCTTTTCAGGATGACTCTTTTGATGTGTGGAGGGGCTGGTATACTTTATATTCGCTGGAGGATCATGGGCACAGGGCCACCAGCTTTCACTGAAGTGGACAACCCAGCTTCATTTGCTGACAGTCTGTTTGTAAGAGTAAGTTATGAGGTTGCTTTTTCCCGGCCAGCTCAGAACATTTGTCTTTGTCATAAAATTGAGTTTTCTGTGCTTCTAGGAAACAACAAAGTGGGCAGTTTTTGCGTTTCAAGATACGTGTGATGAGTCACCTTCATTTGTGCTGCTGTGATGATTCTCTGCAATTTTTTTAATAGTACACCATGTCTATTCTTTGCATTCAATTTAGCATGTACTTTACACATTGAAGTATTTTTTCCATTTACTCACCATTTTTCCTATGTGTGCAAGAAATTAGCTTTTGCTGATTTTCATCCCTTTTCCACATACTGTGCTTGACTTTTCATCTTCTTTCACAACTAAAGAAAATAGCACAAAGTTCTAGTCTGGTCTGTTTGGACTATGTCTTGGCTATATACCTCTGGTAGCATTAAGGCATCTGTCTGGAGATGGAGAATGAAAGATGAAGACAGTGGATAATGTATTTTGATGTCTTCTCCTATTGTATGAAATTGTTCTTTTTACGTATGAATATTGATTGGACAGCACAGAATTGCATTTCCCTGCTCTGAACTAGAGAGCCACCTAGCTATGTTTAAAAGAAAATAAAAAATTAATTTCACAGCTGTAATAGTAATGGATATGTAAATAATTGTAATCTAACAGTATTCACGGCCTCTTTATTGTGGTACAAGGCAAATGAGGGAAGAGAGAAGGACTAAAGTTGCCCCCCTCCCCAAGTTTAGTATCAAATAAATGTTTGTTTTCTCTTTGACTGACAGGCTATAAACTATAATTACTACTATTCACTGAATGCATGGTTGCTGTTGTGTCCCTGGTGGCTGTGTTTTGATTGGTCAATGGGCTGCATACCCCTCATTAAATCCGTCAGTGACTGGAGGATAATTGCACTAGCAGCACTTTGGTTCTGCCTAATTGGTCTGATATGCCAAGCTCTGTGCTCAGAAGACAGCCATAAGAGAAGGTAAGAGACAGTGATGAATTTTAAATGCCTGGCCAGCTTGAGTACAGTATTATTTTGTTAAATCCACTACTGATAATTTTAACGATTCAGTGGAACCGGTGTCTAGCAAATGCAGTTCAAATAAATATTTATAACTGTCATTACAGTTTTATCCCAATTTGGGTCCATCACTGTACACCAACTAGTAGGAAACAGAGTTGGAGGAGGAGGCATGCATGGCTGCTTTATTTTTTCTCCTGAAATGGTATTTTGAGATCCTTAACACTGTAGGTGGTAAAAAGTAATATGTGCTCAAAACGCAGTAGGAAATTGTTTGTTGTTGCCCTTACTTCTTACAAGTCATTACCTTTAATTTTCTCCTAATAATAGAAGAGAGGAGATGTGCTTTGAAAGAAGGTAGAAATACAGGCCATGGTCATACAGTTAAAAACTAAAATGCTTGACCCATAGTATGTACTCAGAAAACAACTTGTACTTTACCCAAAGGAACTAAAAAAATTATTGTAAGCTGTTCTTTCTCACTAAGGGCTTCTGTTTAACTTTGCAAGTTCTGTTCCCAAGGATTTTATGTAGATTTAATTTCTCAGTTTCTTAAAATTTTTCAACTGCTCAATCACAGAATGGTTTATGTTGGAAGAGACCTTAAAGGTCAGGTAGTTCCAGTCCCCCTGCAACAGACAGGGACACCTTTCATGTGATCAGGCTTCTCAAAGCCCCATTTATCCTGTCCTTGAACACTTGCAGGAATGGGGCACTATCACTATGTGTCCTTTTGAAAAGCCCATCTCCAGCTCTCTTCTTGTCTCCTTTAGGTACTGGAAGGTTGCTAGAAGGTCTCCCTGGAGCCTTCTCTTCTCCAGAATACACAATTCCAGCTCTCTCAGCCCTCTGATCATCTTCATGGCCACCTCTGGACTCATTCCAACAGGTCCATGTCCTCTTTATCTTGGGGGCCCCAGAGCTGGATGTAGCATTCCAGCTGGGATCTCACCAGAGCAGAGTAGAGGGGCAGGATCACCTCCCTTGACCTGCTGGCCATGCTGCTTTGATAGCCAGGATATGGTTGGCTTTCTGCACTGCAAGTGCACATTGCTGGGTCATGTTAGCTTCTCATCACTGAACACCCTCAAGTCCTTCTTCTCAGGTCTGCTCTCATGCCATTTTCTGTCCAGCCCATCTTTTTTCTTGGCATTGCTCTGACCCAAGTACCAGACCTTGCATTTGGATTTCATGAGGTTTTCATCAGCCCATCTATCCTATCCAAGTCCCCCTGGGTGGCATCCCTTCCCTCCAGCGTGTTGACCACACTGCACAGCTGGGTGTCATGGGCAAACCTGCTGAGGTGCACTCAGTCCCACTGTCCATGTCACCCACAAAGATGTTAAACAGTGCCAGTCCCAATACCAGCCCTTGAGGAACACCACTGGTCACTGGACTCTGGACACCGAGCCATTGACTGCAACTCTTTGCATGTAACCATCCAGCCACCAAGAGGTCCAGCTGTCAAATCCATGTCTCCAGTTTAGAGATGAGAATGTCATGCTGGACAGTGTCAAATGCTTTGCACAAGTCCAGGCAGATGATATCACTTGCTCTTCCTTTATCCAGCAGTGCTGTAACTCCATAGTAGAAGGCTATAAAATTTGTCAGGCACATTTCTTCCTCAACTGAAGCCAGATTGGCTTTCACCAATCACTTCCTTATTTTCCAGGTGCCTTAGCATATTTTCCAGGAGAATCTGCTCCATGATCTTGCCAGGCACAGAGGGACCTACTGACCTAGTTTCCTGAGCCTGCCTTTTTCCCTATTCAAAACACGAGGGTTATGTCTCTCCTCTTTTCTAGTCAGTGGGAATTTCAGTGGACTGTCATGACCTCTCAAGTATGATGGGTAAGAGCTCAGCACTATCTTAGCAACTTCATCCATCAGTTCCCTTAGGGGCTGCAAGTGCATCTTACCAGATCCCATGGCGTTGTGCACGTTCCTTAGATGTTCTGGAACCCAACCTTTTCCTACAGCAGGCAGTTCTTTGTTCTCCCAGTACTTGCCTTTGCCTTATGTGACTTGAGCGGTGTGGTTGGAGCACTTGCTGGTGAAATCTGAGACAAAAATTTATTGAATACCTCAGCCTTCTCCATGTCCTGGGTAGCCAGGCTTCCTATTTACTTCCAGAGAGGGCCCACATTTTCCAGAGTCTTCCTTTTATCACCAACATAGGTAATTCTATTGTTCAGAGGGTAAAATCTTTTCTTATTCTTTTCTTCCTTCTCATCTCTTCAAATGTTAACAGTGTACCCGCCTACCTTTCTGCTGTTCCCATACTTATTTGCACATATAAATCACTTTGGAGAGAAGATGGAACTCTTGCTGCAAGTGATGTCATACTTTCTAGTAAAAATGCACTCACTAAGCCTTTATTGCTAAATAGTTTTTAGTAAAAAGTGAAGACAAGAAGTATAGTGAAGGCCTTGGACTTGTGGGGATGAGAAAAGACCAGGAGGATGCATCTACCTTACAGTGTAGAGATTCATTTATAATAAATTAGAATAGAAAATTACCATGCCCGTGGCCTTTGTAAGAAATACTTAACATGGTCCTGAGGTTCTTATTCCCTAATGTCAGCTCTGCAAAAGTGAGGTACCTAGACTCTTTTGTCTGAGCTCTGTTGGTGCCTAAAAAAAGGAAGACAAACTGCTCTCAAAAAGTGTGTCTCTTCTGTCTGTAGAAAGAGAGTTGATTACTAACTTTCAAGTGGTTAACCACAATGGATCTTACTATTGATGTTTTTGTTAGGAGAAAAACCACCCTCTTGGCTGAATGGGCACCTAAGTTTCTTCTTTAACAGTGACTTATGTTTTGCCCTCATTACTGTCTTACTAGGTCCAAAAATAGACAGGTAGCTTTTACCATTGCTTTTCCTGCTTGTGTATTTTAAATAGGAGTTATGTAATTAATATGTAATGGGGCTATTTTCTGGTCTGGGAGCATGAATATTGCTTTTCTGGAAATTATAGCAATGATTTTTAAAATGCCTCACTGAAATTTGATCATAGTGGCTCTTAAAGGCTGTGTTTGAATGCCATGTTCTATGTTCACATCCTTCTACAATGCTTAAATAAAGTTTATATGTTAAGTGGAAAAGGTACTTTTGTTAAGATTTGTAATTAATTTGAGAATCTGTTTCTTGTCTGCAGAATCCTTACACTGGGACTTGGATTTCTTATTATCCCTTTTCTTCCTGCAAGTAATCTCTTCTTCCGAGTAGGATTTGTTGTTGCAGAGAGAGTCATCTACCTCCCCAGTATTGGATATTGTATTCTCTTTACATATGGATTTAGTCTCTTGAGTAAGCAAGCCAAGAAAAAGGTACCATCGAAGTAATCAGTGAAGTTGTTGATGATGAAGCTGTTCAATTGCATGATTTGTTTCTTACCTTGGCTCTCTTTCCTTAAGAAAATTCTTGCTGTGGCAGTACTTGGAATCTTGTTGATAAATGTCATGCGCTGTGCACTCCGCAGCAGTCAGTGGAGATCAGAAGAACAGCTTTTTAGGAGTGCCTTGTCTGTGTGCCCTCTGAATGCAAAAGTAAGTCACCCATGGACTTCTAATCTTTTTTTTCTTTAAGTGTTTTGAAATTTGGGGTCAAGGAGGTGTTATGCATAGTTAATATATTGTGCTACAGTGTTATTCACAGTCTTGCTTGGTTCAGGAATGACATTGACATGTCAGACATCTAAATTACAGTGGCAGCATAGTCAAAATACCAGAAAGTGCAAATTACAATATTGTAATTCAGAACTTGGAGGTGGGAGTGGGGAGGTGAGGGGAAGGGGAGAATGCACTTCAAGAAAGGCATCAAGTCAAATTGGATGTACTGCTAATAAAATCTATTTAGAAGAATTGTGTGTATAATTGCAAGTTATTGCAACAAAAATATCAAAACAAGGCTAGTAAGTTGTAGCGATGTATTCAAACTGAAAAATGTCTACGCTGTTTTTAGAATCCTTTCTGTGTACCTTCCAGTGGTATATAAAGCCAGCACAGCTGAGGGACAAAGCAGCATATCATCAGTGCAATTGCAGGATGTGGGAGTAAAATCTTGCTCCCACTTCTGCTTTTTTCAGCAGCTGAGCGGGCTAGACTCTTCAGACATGGGCACTGAGGAAAACTGCAATTTTCCCTGCAGGCTTAGTGAGGGAACAAGTGAGATGGTGGGACTGGATAGGATGTTTCACTGAGCTGAGCAGCAGTGTTCAGCATCGGAGACTGACTCCAGCCTCCAACAGTGGTGACCTCCACAGCAGTCCTTTGAGCCAAGAGTGTGATGTGTTGGAGCATATCACTGAGCCCTGATGTTGTCTGAATTTTAGTAAAGAGACTCTTTGAAGAGCCTGAGAGTGGGAATGTGCAACTTTTCAATAAAAATACATTGATGTTTTAAAAGATTAGATTCCTTTAATCTAGAGTGGTATCTGGAAAATACCAATCAAGACATAGGGTTTGAAAAGGATCCTGTGAGCACTCAACTTCACAAAGAGAATGATAAACTTAACATTTACTGGAATAGAAATATGCAACTGTGAGCTGTAAAAATCATTTATGGCCAATATTTGCTACATGGTGGCGTCTTTCAGTAATCTGAGATTTTAATACATAGGAAAGAGCTGTTGTATTTTATTGTATGGCAGTGGTAGGCAACCATCTTCTTTTTAATGATGACCTCAGTATATCTTGTCTTCTGGATGACAAGCACATACTATAAATGGAGCAAATGCAATCTGTTTTCTTTGTGTGTAACTCCATCCATCTGCCATGGTAAGAGTGCTTTAGACAGATCCACACTCTTTGCCTGTGCTCCAGGCTCCTTGGACTGCAGCCATGCCTGGCTGGGAAGCTGTGTAGCTGTGCTCCCACAGTACTGTGCTTGAGCCGATAAGCTGTGCACAAGCTACTGAACTAACGCAGCTGGTTTAAAGCCAATGAATGTACAGGCAAAATGAGCTTGTGTTTGTCAACACTGGGCACTGTAGACATGCCTGAGCTGTATTTCTGCTGGTGACAGCTTGTGCAAGTGGAAAGCATGGAGACGTGAACAGGGAAAGGATTGTAGGCTCACATTCCAATTTTGCTGAAGGATGTGGCTTTGAAATCACACTAGTAGGGAACTTTTCTAAGCAGGAACATTAGAGAGTCCATGTATGAGAGCCTATCTCTTGTTTTCTTTATGAACTCAGCTATATTTATGTAATTTTGACAAAGGTAAATGTAAAAATTTGAACCAAGGTTTGCTCTGATCTTCAGTTGTCCTGAAATTCCAGGCTTCCTTTAAAAATTGCTCCACAGGACTTGCTTTCAGTGACCCATTTATTTCAGTGGGAGGCTGGTGCAAACCATAGAATGACACATAGATAATAGCTTTATCTTGTTGTTCCTGAAACATATTAAATATCTGTAATGTGGTCATGCTTTACTTCCATTATGTAGCAGGATCTCAAAATCTCAAATCCTCACTAGCAGAAAAAGCTGTTCATGTTTTGTCGTACAGGTCCTTCCAATTCCAAATTGTCTGTGTGGGAAGCACAGAGTAAACTTACCCTAATTCTAAATAACAAGTAGTAACAGCACTGCCTTGCCTAATTTCAAGACTCATTTCTTTAACCATAGATAAAAATGAGGAAAATGCATTAAATGAGATTGTCTGGTACAGTAGTGAATCTGGTGCCTTGAGTGGTGACACATCTGGATCAAGAGGATGACATTTAAGATCAACTTTAATAAACGTTGCTCAGTGACATTAAAATTTATTAGAAATAATCAGGTACCATAATGAAGCTACAAATATTTTGACCTCTAAAGAAGTTCCCAATACAGATTTTTAAATGCTTTAAATATTTTAAAATTTATTTTATTTTATATATATATATATACACACACATATGTCTTATCCATATTGGTTGAGTAAGTGGGGTTTTTTAACAAGTGTGTTACAGATCTTGGTTAAACATGTCCAGGAGCATGTCACACATTTGAATTTGTGTGGCCCTGCACTCAGGTTGGTTTCAAAGGTCATTAGACTGAAACAGTACACATTTTTAATACATTTGGCAGTATTTTCCTTAGTTGAACAGGAGGTGCCTGTATATTGATTCCATTTTTCCTACCACTTTTTTCATACTGTATGGATTGGATTCTTCTCCTGGGGAGAAGCAGCTGTTTCTTTCAGTATGTGGTTCCTCACCTTGGACTAAATGACAGACATAAGTCAGAAGGACTGTATCCTAGATTTCTGTCTTTCTCTCCAATGATAAAAGAAGTTCTGACAACTAGAGCAGATATAGATACATAAGATTATGTGAGATTTTTACCCTGTCCTACTGCTGTTCACTATTCCTAGACATTGCTGGATTGTTCCTCACCTTCTGAAGTCATTACACATTGTTTCTTTTAATTTTAAAGATTATTCCCAAAATGCTCATCTTGCTGCCTCTTATTTTTTTTTTTTTTTGCTGTTGGAAATGTTTGCACTGTTGGAAGAACTGAGTTATTTTTTCTCAGCTTTTAGAAAAGCCATAGCAATTAAGAATCCAGAGATGGTCTTTATTCCTGTATGACTTTCTCTCATTGATTATCTAAATAAATAATTGAAGTTATACTGTTATATACATAGGAAATAGTCAGCATTTTTCTTTTCCTAGGTTTGAAATAACGGATTTTAAATTATTGTAAATTGTTGTTATTTTGTACGTAATCTCTACATTCTCCTTGCTACTGGCTTTTCTATAAAGGATAGAAATTAATAAACACAATTTTTGAAAAGCTATTTCAGTGACAACTTTCCTGCGATAATAAGCCAGGAAGTTAAAATACACCCAACACAATACTACTAACTATCTGCCTTGACACAGCAGAGTAAGTAACTTCAAAATTTGTGCTTTATGCAAACTGCAGTCATTATAGATAAAGTTGTCAGAGACGAGCTATGTTAATACTGAAAAGGTACAATAAGTTGCTGAGATTGGTTTCCATACTTTCTTAAGAGGTCCTGTAAAACCTCTTTGTTACAGAGCAAGATTTAATGCTGCCTGAGGATCTGATCTTTGATCCTTAAGGAAGCTGATTTAGAGGGCATTTCTTATAGATATTGAGATTTTTTTCTTTATGCTATATATTAAAATAGAATTATCTTCTGAGGAATTTAAGTGAAGTGCTGTAGGCTATGTATATATGGGCTATTTGCACTGTTTTGCCATCATTTTAGATGTCAATTTTTGTGTATACATGCAGTCATGCAGAAGAACCTTTAGACAACATTAGATATACAAACAAGATGTGAATATCAAAAAAGCTTTGTTTTATTATTATTTAGAAAACAGAGTTTTAGTAGTAGAAGAAAGAGAAGATTAATGACAGGAGCTGGCATTGAACAGAGGCATCTGCATGTTCCTGGAGAAATTTTGACATCTGTGCTTTGCTTTCATCCTTTTCAGCAAATGTTCATATTTGCTGAAAAAGAGATTATATAAGCAGCTAGGAAGAAAGAGTAAAATTGGTGATAATAGCAATGCTCCAGCTGAGGGGTTGAACCTCCTAGAAGAGGATATTGCATTTCAATTACTTCCTGTTCTGCTTTGAGGGAAAACAAAAGCAAAAAATCAGTCTGGCAATAATTTAATTTCTGTACAGGAAAATATTTTTTTCTCTCCTTGTTTAAATTTAACATTTAAATAAGAGTTCAAATACTATGTATATCTGGCACAGAATAATGTACAGTGCTTTGTCTTTTTTATACTGGCTTCTTAGGCTAATTGAGGTATTGAACAGATAAATATATAGAGCCTATTGCTTGACTAGGCTCTGGTGCCATGGTTATGTTAACTTAACACATGCCTGTTGAGAGAGAGTAGGTTCTACCCTAGGGTATTTATACCTGATCTCTTAGATTTCAGAGAATACTATGTTGTTATGCATCCCTGAGAAATGCTCCTTTTAGAGCTATTACTGTAAGGCAATTGCCTGTCTAAGATTGATAAAGGATCATCTGGGTATAATATAATACGTCACTTCCAGTTAATATTTAATCATTTAATAATGAAGGGCTCTTCAATGTTTAACCAGGAAAGGAAAATCTTCCCTCCCAGGCTGGCATGCACAATATCTGTCAAAAACAGAAGAACCACACCTCTAGAGATGAAATTTTAAACAACTCACTGGCCCCTCATTATTACAGACCAGATTCTTCCCGCCCATTGGCACACAGACAGCACTTGTGTCCCCGTGTTGTGCAGGAGAGTCACAGCCTTGTGCTCAGCAGACTGCAGGTGGTTACTGAGTGAGCTAAAGGCTGACCTTGGCATCTGTCTGCTGTGGCCACTGCAGAGAGACACAGCTGGATGGTAGAAGTAACCTGCACCTCTCAAATGACTGTGTGTGCCTGGAAACCCTTTGCTGCTTCTGTTCTTGAGAGCAGCATGTTACTGCATCTTATAAGCCATTGCAGAACTGGTTTTGTCGTTGGATATTTATGGGAGGCTGGGCACTTCTTTTGGTATGTTTGGTTTCAGGCTTTTTTCCTCTTCCCTTCTTTGTCACCACCATATTAAGAGGAACTAAAGCTAAAATTTCATTGCAAGGGAAATCAGAAAACTTACATACAGCAAGCCCTTCATTTTTGGGGGTATTGTATAGAAACATAATTTCCTTTCACACAGGAGCTATAGCTGAGGATAAAAGAAATACACCATTGAAAATTATAATAGTTTATTTAAGGATAGTTGTGCTATCAGTTTTAATAGACTATAGGACATCTTTTTAGTTCAATTCACAAAACGTACATGTGCACTTAATATTTCATTTGCTGTTTTGACTTGAGAGAACTGAGATCTCTCAGTTTTCTTCAGACTGCACAGTTCTGTCTACATGAGAAAAATATTCTTGCTGCTGGTACTTTTGCGAAAAAAATGAATGTGAAGATACTACATGTTAAAAATAATATCTGTGAAAAATGGAAAAGTGAAGTGCTGTTTCCTAACACAGGATAGCTGACGTGAGAAAGACTAAGTGGTTGGTGCACGCCAAGATTTTTCTCATTTGCTCTGTCCAGTCTTTAGTCAAATTTCATTTTGTAAAGCTCCTTAAAGAGTGAAATTGAATCAAGTTAAATATAATTTTGTTTGCTGATATTGAAGTGTAAAGTGATGTACTTCAAGGGCTAACATCCAGTATTCAGTGAACTCTTTAACTGTTTCTTCTGTGTTGCCACAATTTATCTTTTATCTAGGTAAAATTTGACTATGTGAACTTCAACATATATAATCAGAGCAATCCAATTTGATAAGAACGTTACTGTTCTGAAAAATTTCTGGAAGAGATATAGAATTCAGTCATGAGAAACATCTTTCAGGGTACTTCATTTTACTTTAATGACTCCTGGAAAAATGCTTCTCTTTTTGTCTTTTTTGACACTGTCAATGGATCTTCATTTGGTTATTTCTTCATGTAAATATACCATTCTGTTGCTCTGGGCCTTGTCATATTTTTATGAATGTACAGTACAGTGCCAGGATATTTTTCTTTGTGGAAGCTGTGCTAGAACTTTTTCTTCGTGGAAGCTGTGTTTTTATGGGATGCTGAATTTGTGTGCTATTTTCTATCTTACAGTATAAGGAGCTGCCTCTGTGCATGCTCAGTAAGCTTTATAGCATCTCTGCTCTCCTTAAAACCAGTGAAAATACTTTTTCTCCCATTTGAGAAAGCATGGATAATGTCCTTAACTTTATTTGTTGATGGTATGTTGCTGCATAGTTACAATCATATAGAGATGAAATTCAACAGTTAAATACCATAACAACTAGGCTCCAACAATCATGTGTGCTGGATCAATAGGTCCCAAATAATGTGCCAACTGCAATTAGGATTTTTCAGTTAATGGACACATCAGATAAAATCCTTTTTTGAATGCAAAAGATGAATTAAACTTACCTAATTGCATTACAAACCTATCTTTTTGGACTTCAATCTGAAGTTATTCCTGTATAGTGTTTTGAAATTAGATTTTCAAAGTTTGGAAAAAATTTCCACGTGTTTGTTTTAGATGAAGTATATACAATTTGACTTCAAATAGTAAAGTAATCTAAATAATGAGTCCTGATCTGGGTGCTGAGAAATCTCTTTTCAAGGGTCAGTACTCACAGTACTTTATGACCAGGTAACATAATTTTCTGAGATTTGTCTTGAAGTGGGATTTGAGATGTCTTCCAGCTCGCATTTGTCCTGAAATATATTTATTCCTGTTTAGTCTTGCCATGAATTAGGTTAACATATCTTCTCCCTGTAGTCTGAAAGCTCTAGATCCCTCCTTCATTCTTCAGTTTTTAACAGGCAAAGTCTTCAACATTTTGCTATACATATTATTTCAGAAATGTCCTTTGATACATTTTTATCCTAAAACAATAATTGTGCCTGTTACCTCTTGTTTGGGTTTTTTGTGAATGTTGAGTTTCATCTAGTTTATGCTATAACGAAAACAAAATTTGATACATTGCTGTAGTGTGTTCCTTCTGCTATGATAGATTTGATATGAGTCAAACTTTCTCTTGCCTGGCAAATAAATGAGATTAAGAGCAGGCAGTCTCCATACAAAGTGCCTTGTGAAAGGTGTGGTGATCTCATTTATAAAACTCGGAAGTGAATAATCTCTCTTAAATAGCTGGAATAGGTAAGGTGATCTATACCTCAGATTTTGTCTTACTGTCATCATTGTCTGAATTATCCAATGTTAAAGTATCAACCTACACCAAAAGCCAGCAGTGCATGAGACAAGTGCTGACTGTTTCTTTTTGGAAAAATAATTTTTAGCTACTTGGTTCCACAAAATACCTGACTGTGTGGCATCTGGTGGAATATCCATCTGTCTTTTCAGGTGCACTACAACGTTGGCAAAAACCTGGCTGACAAAGGAAATCAAAGTGCTGCAATCAAATACTACAGAGAAGCTGTAAGGTATTAGAAATTTTACTGCTTTAATGATCTGTCCTAAAATTGCTTTCATGTTTTACATTAAGAAAATGCTTAGGTATTCATTTTCATGTTCTGCAGCATTGCAGAGCTAGCAATTTGCATATATTAATACATGTCTGTACATAATAATAATCTCTTAAATCTTAAATTTTAGGTTGAATCCAAAATATGTGCATGCCATGAACAACCTTGGAAATATTCTGAAAGAAAGAAATGAGCTCCATGAAGCAGAGGAGTTGCTGTCCTTAGCTGTACAAATACAGTATGTTTAGACCAATGCTAAGCAGTGTTTTGCACCAACTGATCCAAAATGATGCAATAAGATCTTGTGTTTCAAAGGCTTAATTGTCCTCCTGTCTTGCTATTTTTTTCCCAATTTGCCCAGACCTGATTTTGCTGCTGCATGGATGAATCTAGGAATAGTGCAGAACAGTTTAAGAAGGTTTGAAGAGGCAGAGCAGAGCTACTGGACAGCAATTAAACACAGAAAAAAATATCCAGATTGTTACTACAATTTAGGGCGGTTGGTAAGTGCTTTTGAATAAATTATAGCTATGACTGGAATCTGCATGTCTTTCTGTGTGTGTGTGTGTATATATATATATATATATATATATATATATATATATATATAAAATTTATATAATTCTGCTGTAATGTTAAAAGTTGACAATTATCCCAGTTTGCTTATATTGTATTTTAGGGTGATTTCATGCTTTTCCTATTGTTTTCCCAGTACACTTCCTTGCATACAACCTTTGGTAATCCTACTTTATTAAATAAAGAAGTATAAATAAAAATACAGTGTACTAAATTATTTTTCCAAAAGGTATTACTAATCATTTCCCAATATTAGACTGTTTTGCATTCATTAGTATATTGTTAGCTACTAGAACTATGCCGAAAAATTCGAATTAGATTTTTGGAAATATGTACATTAAATATTTACTAAATCTCTTGTGTAGATTTCTAAATTATGTGCTGTTTCTTTTCCTTATTCTATTGGTACACGCATATTTGAAGACAAGCCTCGCTTCCAAAGAAAAGACGAGGAAAATTAGGATATAGCATTCTTATCTTCCATGCTACAAGAGTATTTCTTTTACGTTTATTTTTGTCTACAAAAATAAATCCTACTAGAAAGGAGCAAGACATTAACAACTCTTTATTGTCTTTAGTGAATGATAGGAAAGTAAAGCAAGTAATAGCAAAATTACTGGATTTTTCTTTTGCTTTAGTACGCAGATCTGAATCGCCATATAGATGCATTGAATGCATGGAGGAATGCCACAGTCCTGAAACCAGAGCACAGTTTGGCTTGGAACAATATGATAATATTGCTTGATAACACAGGTAAAGGTCTATTTGAATATTTTAATGAGTAATTCCATGTCTTGAAAAACTTAAACCTTGATCTGTTTTTATCTAGAAGGTTCTCTACCTCTTCTTTGGCTACCAGAGGCTAATAGTATAAGAATGCCTTCTGACTCAGTGATTTTAAAGCATCACTTGAAACCCAGCCCATAAATACAATTTCTGATACTTACTTGAAATGCCATCATTGTACAAGCATGTTTGTATTATAGATTAAATTCCAGAACTTTTTAATCTCTGCTTTGTTGTTCTTCTGAAGTGTTATGTGTTGAACAACAAAATGAAGATATTCTGTTGCCTTAGTCTGAAGGATTTTACATTTGTGTGTCTATGTGTTTGTGTGATTCCTGGTTTTCTCTAAAAAAAATTATGCAGTCAGCTATTTGTAAAATATGTGTGCTTGCATCATGAAAAGTAACTAATAAGGCTATGTTAAAACATGCTTTCTCTTTTTCTGCTACCTGGGCTCCCAGGCAATCTAGCTCAAGCAGAAGCAGTTGGAAGAGAAGCCCTGGAATTAATACCTAATGATCATTCCCTTATGTTTTCCTTGGCTAATGTACTGGGGAAATCACAAAAATATAAGGTAGGTAACTAGAGCTTTTTGACTCTTTGGGTTGGTTTAGTTGGTTTTTTTCCTTTAATTAAACTCCATCTATGTTTTTTGTAGAAAACATTTGAGGAGATCATTGTGGACAATGGCTTAGATAATCTGTTTAAAATGTTCCAGTGCCCTTTTCTATCACTGTATTGGTGTGTGACTCTGTATTGAGCTTATCCCTTCTTATTTTAGATGCTTGGGTTACAAATGTTGCTGCCCTACACTGTATCAGTGGTCAGTGGAGAGAAATAGGCTCTTAAGCACACTAGAGGGCAGTTAGGGTCTTGTGTTTCTTCACTGCTGAGGGAGACAGCCTGCATTGAATTAGAAACCTTGTTTCAGGGACTCAGATTAGATAGGACAGGCTAGTCCTTGTGCTTTTGCTATGTATTCTGTGAATATATACATATATAGATAAGAATTCTAGCCTTTTTGTCTCAAACACAATCTAAAGTCCAGTAATACCAGTTTGTTAATCCAAGATTGAGGATGGGATACCTGGCTGATCTCCGAATACTACAAGAGAAAGTACATACATTGCTCAGTGTACTGAAATTTCTCTTGGATATAGTGGACCAGCCTGTGAGTGGTACCTCAGCATTAGCTACCTTTATTTGCAAGTAGTAAATGTAATGAAACTGATGAGAATTACTTGTTTTCCAAAGGGAATTGTATAAGCAAACAGAGAATGAATCATACACATTTAATATAGTTAATTGTTTAAACTGAGTCTATAATCAGTGATTTATGTATGTGATATGGACAAATTAATAATCAAGTTCTTGGTGTTCCTTAGAAAAATATCATTTACTGAACCTTTTTTAGGGTTTTTTAGGCTTTTAAGGGGTTTGATGTATTTTTGATAGTGATAATGTTAACAGCACTGCAGGAACATCCTCATTTATATACAAAACAAGAAGATTCTATGATATGAAACTTGACAAGACGAAATAGCCTAAGTTGCACCAAGAAAGGTTTAAATTAGATATTAGGAATTTTTTTCACAAAAGGGGTTGTAAAACATTGGACCAGATTGCCCAGGAAAGTGGTGGAGTCACCATTCCTGGAAGTGTTCAGAAAATGTACAGATATGGCACTTGAGGACATGGTTTAATGGTGAACATGCTGGTGGTGTGGGGCTTGCAGTTGGACCTCATGAGCTTAAAGCTCTTTTCCAAATTTTAACAAGTCCATGATTTTCAAAATAGATGCATTTGCCCAGAAGTTACTGTGATTACTTTTATTTCTACAGTATTGTTCAGCTGTGGAGTCCTGAGCTGTCCACATGTGAGGCCAGGGCCTGTGATAACCCATCACTGGCTTTTGTTTGCATCAGTGATGCTGTTAAACACCCTGTTACTCTTTTTCTAGATTGGCTGGGATTTTTCCTGGACATTCTAATTCTATTCTCTCTCCACCTGAGACTTGGAAAATATATATTTTAGGTTAGTTTAACAAAGTTCCAGAAGGGTACAAATTAACATCCAGAATGCATAAGGTATGAGATTATGGAGGAGGTAATTGCTAGAATTATTTTGGTGAGTCAGGCCTGTGGAAGAATAGAGGATTTTTTAGTCATTCATCAGGAAGAATATGTAGCTTGACAGAATAAAGAGCATTCATAATGAAATAAAGTTGAAAAAATAAGTTGAAAACAAGCTAGAAAACTTTTCCAGGAGTAGGAGAGACGAGTCTGTCTTAGTGGATTTAAAAAATAAAAAAGAAGATAGTGGTTTTGATTGCCAGCCCTGAAAGGTGGTTATGCTGCAGGAGAACGTGTTGGAGACAAAGCAGAAGTAAGAGTAGGGGAAAGTGCAGCTTTTAAGTCCACATTTTGAAAAAAGCAAAAGGAACAGTGGAGCCCAGGAAAAAAAGCAGAGTGCCAGTGAATGTTTTAATAATTCAGTATGGAGTAGTAGGTTTGTGCACAGCTTAACTAGTCACTTAAAACTGATGGGTTATAACAAGGAGAGCAAATTAAGGGAATTGGAAAGTGGGCTCACTTGCAAAGGTTGAGCTCAGCAGCTGTATTTGGCATTGCCTGGAAAGAGGAGATGCAGATTTGTTTGTAATGGGAGAATGCTTACTGACAAAAAAAAAAACCATGAAAAATTCAGATTTCTTGTCCACCCCCTCACCATGTAAAAACAGAGAAGTGGATGGCTCTTCAAGGATTTTTATTGAATGGAATTGGAGGGGAGGAATGGGGGATGGAGACTATAAAGGTGATGGAGATAATTTTCAGAGTGCTGCCTGGCTGTGTCTGATGTGTTGTATAACCTCAGGCATTTAATTTATTAGGTTACTCGTTATGTGTCTGTGTAAAAGTTGCTGCTATGTTGGCTCTGTTGCCACGAAGGAAGATTTGTTCTGGGGTTTTTTGTTATTTCCTATTTTAAAAGACATTGAGTCAAAAAGGTTTTATTTTGTTGTGAGAGATTTCCTTCCAATAAGCACACAACATTATCCTCCTTCCAATAAGCACACATTTTCCTTCAGTTTCAAATCCACTTTGATTTTCAGCAGAAGATAGGTTTCCTACGTCACAAAAAAAAATTTAAAATGGCCCTTTATTTTTTGTTTGTATCTAGTGATGAATGATTTATTGTTCCAGAGAGAAAAGGGCATAGAGGATGTGCTGTTTCTGTGGTTTTGTTTGGGTTTTTTAATTAACATCTGTTATATCAAGTTAGATTCTCCTTTAAATGCTTGTTCTTATCTCAATTGATGAAGAACCAAGCTATCTTTAGTTCTTTGAAAAAGATGTGTGCTATATTGTTGTTATATATACATCCATGCTTTTTCTGTAAAAAGTGCAATAAATTGAAACCATTCAGCATTTTTTTGTATTTGAAATAATGCCAGACTACAATTTTGTGGCCCTGGCAGCAGATGGAATGCAGTGTGCTTATCCCAAGACTTTGCTATATGCAAGCTGCAACTTTCTTGGAAATACTTGAAGATTTGGCAAGATGCAGCAATTTGAAATACCACTCATGTACTGGAATGTATATTTACTCCATATATCCACAGTAATACGAATATGATGCACCTTAAATTGCCTTTAATCAACCACTATGCTTCTACTAACTGCTGAGCAAAGTAGTGGTGATAAAAATATTCTCAGCATGGAGTTGAAGACGTATGGTAATGGCATCCAGCTCTTGAATATCTATTTCATTAAATTGTCTGGAATCTCATTGCACATGTTGTCCCACTGTGCTTCAGCAGTGAAAGGATGCAAGTCTGTACATTAGGTGCTCCTCCTTTGTGTAAGTGGCAACTTTGAGGCATAAGGCTGATTTAAATGGTCAGCATATCTTTCATTTTGATTGCTGTTAACCTGCCCAGTGAGAAAAAAAAATTACTAGATCAAAATACTAAAATTTGGAGTGGGAAAAAACACAACTTTTTGGGACTTGAAATTACTACTTGAAATTACTACATGGTTTCAAGTGCCAATTCACTGTTGATTTTTAGGAGTGGAGAGCTGTATGAAAAGAGTGGGTTACCTTACACCACTTGCCAAATTTTTGAGTCTCAGTAAGTTTCTCAGGTGATTGAGAAACATGGAAATAATGAATAATTTTGCGTGGAAATGACATCTAGACATCATCTAGTCTAACCCCTAACCCAAACCACGGCCAGTTCTAGTTGAATCCTAAATCTCTGTGAATAGAGATTCTATAACCTCTCTGGACAGCATCTTTCAATGCTTGACCAACTTTATGATAAAAAAAAAAAGATGTTTTCTTTAATTGGCATTTCTTTTATGCCACCTTCATCCATTATGTCTCATTCCATCTCAGAGATATGTGAGAAGAGTGTATTTCCATCTTCTCTGTATTATCTCATCAGGTACTTGTAGGCAGTATCTTAATCTTCTCTCCTGAAGGCTGAAAAGATCCAGTTCTCTCAGTTGTTCCTTGCACGTCTTGTGCTCCAGCCCTGTACCATCTTGGTGGCTCTCTGCAAGACTCACTGGAGTATGTCTGTGTCCTCCTTGTAATGGAGACCCCCAGCCTGGGCACATACTCCAGGTGTGGTCTCAGAAGTGCTTATCAAAATCACATGGCCACCAGAGGTCCGTTCCAGCCTCAACCATTCTGTGATTCCTGCTAGTCTGTTTCTCTGTCCTGCCCAGGTCCCTCAAAATAGCTGTTCTCCCTTCCAGTGTATTTCTCACTCCTTCCTCTTAGGTGCTATCTATAAAGTTTTAAAACTGTATTCAACTTCAAATGGCACCTGCTCGTGCCATAGGAAGGCAATGCTAAAAATTGCACTATGGAGTCATATACCCTAAATTTGCAAACATCTGGTTCCCTTGTTTACTCCTATCAGGAGAAGTATTCCTTCTCCTGAAACAAAATCAGAATCACAGAATGGTTCGGGTTGGAAGGGACCTCTGGAGATTGTCTCATCCACCCCCCTGCTAGAGCAAGTTCACCTAGAGCAGGTTGCACAGAATCATGTCCAAATAGGTTCTGAATATCTCTGGGGAAGGACACTCCACAACCTGTCTAGTCAATCTGTTCCAGATCCAGTACTGTAACCTGCACAGGAAAGAAGTTCTTCCTCATGTTCAGGTGGAACTTCCTGTGCATCGGTTTCTGCTCATTGCCTCCTGTGTTGTTGCATGGCCTGAATGAGAAGAGCCTGGATCCATCCTTTTGGCACCTTCCCTTCAGATGCTTAGACATTGATGAGGTGTTCTCTCATCATCTTCATAGCTCTCCACTGGACTAGCTCTGAGAACCCTATGGTTTGTAATTTCCTTGACTGGTGGAGATGAAGGCACTTTCTGCATGAGTCTCTCCTTCTTTAAGAATGGCAGCCTCAGCTGTGCTCAGCAATGCTTTTAGTTTGGGTTTGAATTTGGACATACGGAGAGGCTCTTAAGTCACTCAGAGCTGAGTGACTCAATCTTGACATCAGAAATTTCTTTTCCCCTGAAGGGACCCTTACAGAGAGTTATTTCATGCTTGACATGAGAGGATGGTGGAACCAAAAATCTGGCTGACAGGTTTTCTTTTTCAGTAGAGCCTGTGTTTTATTTTAAGCAGTGAAAGCTTAGCACAAAGGAAAGGACTTTTCTCCATGTTACTGTTCTCACATACCTCAGACAGCAACTATGTGCATTCAGACGGAAGCTTACCACATTGAGGTAATTTTATCTTCAGGTCATTTGCATCGAAACTGAATGAACAACTTTCACTAAAGCACAGTACAGCATAGAAATCTATGTAAAATTTGCTCTCAAGTATTTAAACTTGCATGTCAGCGAGTAAATATGCTCCATTTGGATTGGGGGGGGTGTGACTTCTTAAACTTGTGCAGGAAATATGCTCTGGGAAAAAGGTACCAATATTAGCAGCTAGTTTGAGAAAATTGAATTGTTTTAATTAGAGAATAAATTTAGGAGTAAATTATTCTCTGAATATTAGGTGAGGGAACTGAGGTCTTCTAAGAAGGACTCAGATATCAAGAGTCTTAAGAGTACACATTACAAGTAGTAATACAGAGAAGATAACTGGTGAGGAAAATGTGAAGGATGTTGCACAGAATGATATGATTTGGAATGATTTTTTAATTGAAATGTACTCAGCTACTCTTCGTGGGGAACCACACTGAAACATCTGTGTGAAAAGGATTTACTGGAATGCCCCTATTTTTAATGCTAAAAGTATTGTAAGAGGAAAAGTGTCTATAAGCAGTTTGCTTAGATACCAAATTACGTTTCCTTAATTTGATTACATAAGTAGGGAAAACTTCAGCAGGTAGTGTTTGAAAATACTGTAACTATTTAAAAAAAGGTACTTTAGGTAAAGAGTAAACTTCACTAGTGCTTAATAAATTTCTGCTAAAATAACAGCAGCCTATGGAAACATTACATTTATTTGTAGCATTACTGTCTTCAGGGGGCTGTAGCCACCTAAGCTACAGGATCAGACTCAGGCTCAGGATATTTATATGGTGGTATCATATAGACATGGCATAGTTTTGGAGGGTTTGTAATTACAGTGGTGAGTAAATTTGGCATTGTTTTATACATATGAGAATGGACTTTCCTGATAACCTGTTATTTTAAATTATCCAGGAATCTGAAGCTTTGTTCCTCAAGGCAATTAAAGCCAATCCAAATGCTGCCAGTTATCACGGTAATTTAGGTAAGAGCCTTTCTAACTCTTATCAGCTGTACTGTTTATTTGCTTCATATTCATTGTGTTTAAAAAGAAAAAGCCATCTTTTGAGCCTTCTTCCTGCTGGGCAGATTTCTATTTTACTTCCCAGAAGAACTGCCAGCCAGAAGAACAGGGCACTACAGCCAGAAAAGCTGTCACACGATATGACAGATCAAGAGGGCTGCACAATCCAGCCCAGAGGTAGCTGCACTTTAGTGTCTGCAAATTGGTTCATTTATGCTATGCTTGTAACTCGCAATGAGCTCACCAGATAAGAGCTGCCATTTATGGCTCCATTGTAATTCATTCCTTCATCATTCCCATGCCAGTTCTGCTCCCAGGCTTTGCTCCTGCATTTGGCAACAGAACAAGCAGCTACTGTGCCACCAGCCAGTGACAGACCCTCGCTGGAAACAAATACTTCAATGTTGTTCTCCAAGTGATTGGCAAGATTGTACGTTATTCAGCAATATTGCTAATGAAATTCCCCATTGATGTTCCAGCTGTGCTTTATCATCGCTGGGGAAACCTTGACTTAGCGAAGAAGCACTATGAAGTCTCTCTGAAGCTTGATCCCATGGCACCAGGAACCAAGGAAAACTACAACCTCTTAAGAAGAAAACTGGAGCAGTTGCAAAAGAAAGGCGGTGCCTGATGTTCCTTTTCAGGTTGCCTGTGCATGCTGTTTACGACTACTGTTACATGAGTACTCTTGACCATGTACAGGATTCAGTTATCTTTTCTCAAAAACAACACCACCAGCACCGCACACTTGAATGTCCAGTTTTGCCCTCCTACAGATCCTAACATTTCAGCTCGAGGGATCATTTTATTTTTACTTGAACTGCTTTTAAAGTCCATTAGGACATTTTTAGAGGTATATAAAAGCAATGCAGATGGAATTTCACAGCATACACTTGTAATTTGATATCTTCATCTTACTTTTTAGTAGCAGGATGAATAGCAGGAGGCAGTTTTATTTCTGAAAGTGATACTTAAAAGTGCAATTTCCTGTTGAAATCCTGATCTTTTCAAGTATGAAAAATATCGGTCCACTTCAGTTTTATTACTGCCTTCCAGTGCCAGTCCTGCAGAGCCAGTGGAAGAATGAATTATCTCCAGCACATCAGTCTGCTCATATAATTTGAGCCCTTATGCTCATTTCTGTCTCCAGCCCATGAAGTGTCAGATTTGTACAGGAGTAAATAAGGGCAAAGATTTGACCATAAATGTCTGTCAGCTAGTGTACTGCTCAGGTATGCTTGAGTGTAGAAAATACTGTTTGATGAAGATGGAGATTTTAGCAAGCAGCTAATGAAAAGAAGGTGAGGCAACAGAGAAGTCAGGTAGAGTTTCTGTTCTTGCAGGCAGCCTCATCTGCCACAGACAACATGGACAACGAGTCAGAATTGCTTAGCTCCTGTGGCAAGGTCAGTGGTTTAAATACAGTATAGTGTAGGGGCTAATTGCTGTGTTGTCAGGCAATTCAGTGCTTTCTGGTTAAGGACATTACACCTTTCAGCTCCTATATTGCTGGGGAATAAAGAGAGAATTTCTGTGGAAAAGTAACTGTGCAGAAGACCTGACCTTGGCTGTTGATCTGTTACCTGCAAGAACTTGGCTTCACCTTTGTCTCCCATGGGTCATGTGTTTGCTGAAGGGGCAGATAAATAAGCATAGCTGTTAATGCATAAACTGAGCACATTGATGTGGGATGATTCAGAGGTGGTTTATGTTGGTACCATGTTACCTCTCAAAAGGGGCTATGCTTTAATACACATTTGAACTCTGGCTGTCCAGAGTTGTTTGTTGTGTACTAATATTTACACTCCTGCTTCAGGAAGTAGTCATGTCTGTTTATTTGCTGGTGGTTGGTTTTTCCAGTTTCTTTGGGGTTTGAGATGTTTGGTTTTGTTTGTTTATTTATTTGTTTAATATTGGAAGTTTGCTATTGGATATGAAAGCTGGGGAACTTTACCTGTCTTTCCATATTCCTTTATTCTTGTCATCTATGTCCCCCAGGAGAAATTGATCAGTGCAGTATTTGCAGCTTTCCTAATTTGTCTGTCGATTATTGTGAGACTGTTCAGCATTTTCCACACACAACTCATCTGTGTGTGGAACCACTTAGTGTCAGGGAAATTCCTGCCACAGGACAGGATGCTGTGTGACCTTCTCATCTGATCGCCATAGAACCATTTTACATCTATACCATGTTTTGAACCTCACAGAGGGTACTTTTACATTATAAATTTGCTTAGAAATTACAGTTGTTTCAAGAACTTGGTGTGTTTACAGAGCACACACTGCAATACTGCAGAACTACCAAAGCATCCTCTGACAAAGCTAGCTCAGATACTACAAGTCATGCAGGTACTTTCGTGTACTATTTTTGCCACGCTAACTGTAGATCTAACCAGCAAAGCTGTGGCAGTGTGGTGCTGTCCACAAATTTGGATTTGAATGAACTAACATTGCTACATACTGGTTTTAGTCAAGGTGCCAGAGGTATGTATGTGTGCTCCTCCTACAAATATAGCCTGTTTCTCAGTGGGCCTAATTAGTTCACATAGGTTACAAAGCTGTGGCAATCGTTTCCATTTCTTCCTGGTTTCTGGGCAAAATTTTCAGAAATTTGTTTCTGAATATGACCCAAGCATTCTCTTTGATAAGTATCTGGTAGGCAGAACATTGCACTGCAAGTATGGCTAATCATCTTCCAATGGCCAGCATAGCTAAGTACCAACTTTTGTATCTGAAAGGTGCTGAAATAAATGCACCCTTCAGTACAAACAGCAGGTTCTTAAGGCTTTCCATACATAGCCTACTATTCATCAGATAGAGAGAACACGTAGCTTCCTCAGTCATGAGGAATTAAAGAGTTAGGATCTGGCTGGATGAGCTAATTTATAGCAGAAGGTAAATATGATTACTATAATCAGGTCTTTTCTGTATATTTGGAATATGACGTTCTGAGTTTAAATTATTATTCTCATCATGAAGTCCACATGTGTAGTTTTCCCTGTTGCTTTCCATATCAGCTTTAAAGACATCCAATAGATCAATATTATATATGAGGGATGAATTCTTTCTAGGTCATTATATACCAAAGTTGTAGAAATTCCTCTGTGGAAGTCCTTCTATTCAAGAGTCTTAAGACAGAAGAGACAGACGAACAAATTGGATGTTTTGTTAGTATTTGAAAATGATGCTTACTTTTCAGTACAGACAACATCATTTCTTTTTGATTAGCTTTCTGGCTACCTGCATATATTTTTGTGAGGTTTTATTTGTTTTATACAGTATTTACTGCTATAGAAATTCAATGTGATTGCTTGTATGATGGTAATATGAAGCATACCCATATGTCTGAGTGTAATGTTGAGGCAGAATTCTGTTCAGAAGATGCCTGCTTTTGTAATAAAAACTTCCTTAAGACTTTTAAGAATACTAAATATTTTTTTACTTTATTTTCAGAAATATTTTAAAAGTGCAAACAGTGCAGTGGCTTTTATTAAAATGGTTATAACGTTAACCTTTTTTTGGTTTTTTCATACCATACCTCATATCTGACTCCTGCAACAGTGCAGAACACTCAACTTCAAAGAGAAAAAGGCGTAGAAAAAGTGGGCTTGTACATAACTGTAGTACAAATATTGTCTATCTTTCCAGCATGCTGGATTTTTTTTTCCCATTGCTAATTCCAGAAGATTAAAGTTTCCTTATCAGTTGGCCTGTTTAATTCTCTAGGGAAATTAATATGCCTTTTTTTTTTTTTGAGAAGGATTACTTGTTCAAATACAGTTCTGAGAAATGCAGAATGATTTAATGCACAGAATGGAGTCAGGAAAATAGTCACAATGACTGCTATGGATGTTAAGTCTCTTTTCACCAAAAACTTCCAGTGGAGTTCCTTAACTGTATGTCTCTGTTGTGTCTAGACCAATGCCATGTACATTAAGTTTCCTATTATTTAATTTTATAGTATTTAAACTTCAGAGATGTGGATTGTGTGTGTGTTTATGGGCACTAAGAAATAAAAATCTATAATACTTTTGAATGGTTTGTTAAAAATATTGGGCTTCTTCACTGGGAACCTTTTCCTTCATATTTCAGATACCTGTATCTGAGCTATTCATCCTAGTTCCTCTATATACTCACTGAGGGAAAAAAACATCTTTAGGATGTGAGAAATCGTACTTGAAGGAGACATTCATCTTCACTAACTTCAAAGGGTAACTAAGGTGGTCAGCTCATATACATGAAGAAAAATCTCACTGCTGCTTTCAGTTGAAGTAACCTGGTCCCATACATGAAGAAATTTGGTCTGTCTAGCATTCTCATACATTATTGGCACCAAGAATGTTAAAAGACTGGCATTGAAGCAAACTGGCAGGTACTTGCCTTGAGAGTCAGAGAGTAGCTGGATGAGGGAATGGGAGAAAACAAATTAACTTTGATAAATTTTCATGACTGATAAAGCACTGAACATCAAATCTCTGTATGAAAACAGAACATTCATGTCTAGTTCGATTCATTGCTAGCTTGTTCAGTAACAACTTATTGAATTTTGGTGTCCTTCACTCCTATTTTTAAAAGCAATTCTAAAGCAACTGTAAAAGTTGAGATTTATATTTTTTTCCTTAAGTTTCAGTTGCTATTTCAAGGTGTAGCTGTTAGAATGTTAAATGTGATAGCACAGTGTGTTTCAGTATGGTGAGGCTTTTTGTTTTGATATCTTTTGATATTTATTTGCTGGTTCCTGCCTGTGTCCCGTATTTCACATAAGTATTGGTACATTCACATACCTGTCATTACATGTAGATTCCCATGTGCTTCTCAACTTGGCCCTTTCACTGAATAGTGCTCCCTTCCACAGCTCTTGGTGTGTCTCTACCAAATGTGTGTTAATGGGGGCACGTTTAACTCAAAAAGACTAAATTTTGCTAGGAGCAAAAGTGAGATCACATGGCTGGATTTCTGTGACATAAAAGCTGAGGAAGCCAAATTTGTGTCATGGAACACCATAAGCAGCAGATGCTACTAGTAAAGGGCATTTCAGACTGTGCTGGGCTCCAGAATAATGTGAAGTGGTTGTATATAGGTGTAATGTTATAAATACAGCAACTTGAACCAACTTTGTGATTCAAAGAAAAGGACATATCTCTCCAAGGAAGAGGATGTACATGGCTGCATGGACTGTGGAGCATTGGAGGACTGATTACTTTGTGTTAGAAAGTTGCACTGCTGTGTTGTGGCATGGGTGTTCAGTGTGTGTCAGTGATGATACATGTCAAGTGGTTCAGGGCTTTTTAAAATAAGTATTTTTGTTAGGAAAAATCCCTACAGGTACTGAAACTGGTAGCTTGTGATTTCTGAGCTGAACTTTTTTTATGTAGCGTTCATAATTTAGATTGCCAATGGTATGTTCAATTTATTTTCAGCTGAGCAGGAAGTAAATACATTTGTAATGAAGCCATGAAATAAATCTGCATTTTGTTATCTTTTTTTGCATAGATTTTAATTGTGACAGTGGTGTTTATTTTTGCAGTAAGTTTTTGATTCAGGGTTCTCTACAAGCTAGGAAGAAAACCTAATGGGCCTGACAGACTAGATTGGGACATACAGGAAGACATTCTTCCTCTAAGAGTAAGAGTTCAAAATCTTGATTCAGCATGAGAGTATTGATCTTGAATGTGTGTGCCTAAACAAACAAAAAGCAGCACCTAAAGAAAGCAATGGAATACTTAACTAATTAATTCAGTCTCTAAGACGGTAACATAGAGAAAGCAGGAGTTACTGCCTCAAATGCTGAGCAACCTTCTCTGCCAAAATCAGATTTTTAATGCAGTGTGCAACAAGCCAATAATGACACAATTGAGAAAGACATTATTTATTTCAGAGTTGCACAATCCTGGGCTGCTCAGTGGTATTGCACAAGTTACAAACACTAATTATCAGAACTTGTTACTGTTTATAGAATTTAGCAAACAAAGGAATTGGTAGTGTTCATTGGCTACAAGTTACAAGCTAATGAGTCCCATACTCAGTCTTCTCTTCTTTGGGGTCAGTGGGTTTCTTGGGTTGGTGGTCCATGAGCCAGTGGTCACAATCTCCCCCTGTTGGACTTGTCATTTACCCAGCCAGAGCTGATTTCAGCACAATTGCTGGGTTGGGTTTATTAGTTTCTACTTTATCTTGGGAGTTCTGCTAGATGTCTTCATGGCCTGTAAATTCTGCATTCTTTGTGTCCATTATCAGTGGTACAGCCTTGTTTCCAACCTTTGTTAACCTTCCTCTAGGTCTGAGATCATTGAAGCATTTCAAGCCCTAAACCTTAACAAGGCAATTCTAGCAAGTAATTTGTTTTTCTAACACTTGGACATCACTTAGAGCTTGCTTGTTAGCTGTTATCTGCTCACAGATTGAATATCCCTTCTTGTTGATTAGGCCTAAAAGCATACAAAGAACAATCAAAGAATATCCTTTCTTAAGAAAATGTTTACATATATATACATATTTATATATGTTGTTTTGCAACAATCCTACCCAGTGTTATAGGTGGAATAGAATTATTGAGTGATAATTGGGTGAGACAGTGAATAGTCTGTAAGAGATACAACTTGGCTTTCACTTAGTAACTAGTCAAGGAGGAGGGACTGATAGCAAAATGTCACCTGCTGTCCCAATAACCAGGCTACAGGACGGTACTTGTATGATCAAGAGAGAATCACAGCATATCCTGAGTTGGAAGGGACCCATAGGGATTATCAAAATCCAGCTCCTGGCCCTGCATGCACAGGGCTGTCCCCAAGAGTCACACCAAGAGTGCCCAAGAGTGTTGCCCAAAACACTTCTTGAACTTTATCAGGCTGATGCTGTGACCACTTCCCTGGGGAGCCTGTTCTAGGGCTCAACCATCCTTTAGTTGAGAAACCTTTTTTCTGATATAAACCTTCCCTGACACAACTTCACAGCTTCAGGCCATTCAGGGTTCTATCACCCGTCACCAGAAAAAAAAAATCAGTGTCTGCCCCTCTGCTTCCCCGTGAGGAAATTCTGGACTGCAATGAGGTCTCTCCTCATTCTCCTCCAGGCTGAACAGACTCCTCACCATCTTCAAAGTCGTCCTCTGGACACTAATAGTTAACCATCTTCCTTATATTGTGGCACCTAACTCTGCATACAGTATTCAAGGTGAGGCCACCCCAGTGCAGAGCAAAGCAGGACAATCCCAGTGATGCTGCTGTGCCTGATGTCCCGCAGGAGATGCTTGGCCCTGGAGGCTGCCAGGGTACTGCAGACTCATGTTCAATTTGCCATCGGCCAGGAGCTTTTCTACAGGACCAGTAGAAAGGTAACTCACTCTTATTCCTCCTATTAATGCACTCACTTTAAAGTGATTTGCTGTGTGCAACCTTCACATGCTTTGCTAAAGAGCAGATTGATCCCTAAGGGGCCAGCTTGAGAGAGTCTGGCTGGTAGCTAGAAGCTGCCTGCAAAGGTGGTAAACAAAAAGGCACTTAGCACCCTCAGAGTTTAAAACTCCTGCTTCAGCCGGCTCAAGACCAATCTGTGCCTGCAGCCAAAATCCCTTCCTACAGGGTAGTCAACAGCGTTTATAAAACAGTAAGGGTTTCTTTTAAAGGTTCTCTTACGGGCCAGATTGGCTGCCAAGCGTTGCCGAACTGCTTGACGCACGTTTATTACGGCCTCCGGGAGGCGAGGCCCCGCGCGGGCTCCGGGACCGGCCCTTCCCGGGAGCGCCGGGCGCTACTCCCGCTTTGGCAGCGGCCGCGGGGTGTCCGGCTCTGCCGGCCCCGCGCCCGCCTGGCCGCCCTGTCCGCGCTCCCGCCAAGCACGCTCCGTCCTTCTGGCAGCACCGCCGGCTCCGACCAACAACCCGGGCTCACCCCTGGCCCCGCTCCGGGCTCCCCGCGCTGCCCCGTCCGCAGGGGAGGGAACGCGGGCAGGCGCCGCCCCACGGCCCGCTCCGCCCCGCCGCCTATTCCCGGGAGAGGCGCCCCAAGACGGGCAGAAGGCAGAGGCCGCAGGCGGGAGCGGAGGCGCGGAGGAAGCCGCAGCTCTGGCGAGTGAGTGCCCCGCAGAGCGCCGGGCAGAGCGAGGCGGGGCGGCTGGGCCGGGGCCGGTCCGCCTTCGCCACACGTGATGCGGCGGGGAAGCGCTGAGGGGAGGCGGAGGTGCCGGCACGGGCTGCGGGAGGGCCGGCGGCTGCCAGGGGCTCTGCCGGCGGTGCGGCCCTGCGGGGAGAGCACCCTGCGGGGAGAGCACCCTGCAGTCCTGCGGGAGAACCCTGCGGCCCGGGCCGCGCTCCGAAAGCCACGTGGGAGCCGGCCCGGCCCGGCCCGGTCCTGCCGGCTGCAGGGCGGGCCGGCGATAGGCTCAGGGCTCCCGGCTGGAACTCAGGTGTCCGTGGGGCAAGGGCACGGCAGCGCCTCAGTATGCGAGGGGCGGCCCGTCGGTGATACAGCTGAGCACAGGGAGAGCTGTCCCTAGCGCTGGACCGGCCAAGGGCATGGTCGTCTTGTGTTCTCCAGGTGTTCAGGGGCATCCTCCAAACAGAAGTGTTCATTATGATCCAGATACTCCTTTTAGTAACATACCTTTGCCCTTGTAATACCCATTACAAGGTAATAGTGATGTGCACTTGAAGAGCCAATACCTAAACTAGAGGGAAAAGAGAAAGGAAAGAGTTCGGGTATCATAGATGCAGAATATAGCAGAAGGTGCCCCTGCTCATGGCAGGACTTGAAAATAGGTGATTTAAGGCCCCTTCTAACCCAAACCATTCCATGACTGTATATCTTTACAAGATAACATTTCAGAGCATTATCTTTTTGCCTGCATTGCTTGGACCAGAATGTTTGGGGGTGTCTTTCTGTTTTTTTTTTAATCCACCTTGACTTCATTTTGCTATACTTTCATCCCCCACCTGTTCTGTATCCTCTTTCATCATGGAGTTACTTAAGTCTTTTGGTTTTGGGTTAAGGTTCATTTAGTTATATCTGTGTTAATTCCAGACAATTAACTTTCTCATTTTTTGCTTCAGGTATTTTTTAATTTGCTGCTTCTGTAATTTTTGCCATGCTTTGAAAATATCAAGGTAGCAACTTCTGTAGAGCTGAACATACAGTGGCACAACTGTAAATATTTCCATGACCAAATTGTTTCATGTAGAACTCTGTGAGGAGTGGACTTGTTTTATATAATCTCCAGCTTAAGCGGGCAGTCATCCTGGAAAAGCAATTTCTTAACAGTTAAAGTTGTTCATTGTGTGACAAAGGCCATTAAAAGAGGCTTTAAATTTCACATCTCTGAACAAAACATAGGCAAATTTTCATCATTCTTCTCCCCTTCTCTTAAAGGAAGTCTTAGAAACTTAGACAGTCTCTACTGTCTATTTAAGTGGCACTCCTGTTCTGCCCTTGCTCCATCATAGCTGTCAAAGTCATATGAACAATAACATGTCTTGTTACCTAAGTGTAGAACAGCTTTCTCCTGCCATGGTTAAATAAATGCTAAACCGAACAGATGTCTCTTTTACTGTCTGTCTAAAAACTTGCATTTTCAAAGAGGTTACATGTTAAACAAAACAAAAAATGGTCTTTCCATGCATTGCTAATGTTTTTAAATTTGCACCGGACTGCTGACAAACATTAACTACTTAATATGTGCATCACACTTCATTTTCCTTGCGTTCTTGCAGCCTGTTTGCTCCTCACTTTCCAAATTAGCATGGTTTTCTGCCATCAGCTTTGCAAGCAAGTTTCTTTGAGCTTGTTCATGAGTTTGTTTTGAGACCACTGGAATACTGAACACAGCTTCGCTCCATCACAGAAGGAAGTGTGTCATGTTGTTGGTACGTGTCACGTCCCCTACTCCTCATAGCTTTTCTTTTTGGTGCCTTTATACATGTGATTAGAGTTTTCTGTTGCTGATTTTATCCTATCATTCAGCATAGAAATATTGCTTGGAGTGCTTTATTTACTGCAGTGTCTCCTTTTTATCCTTTAGAAAGGCTCACCATGTCAGTTCATGCTTTCCTTGGCTGATGTTTGACATGGAAATCTAGATGCCTCCAGAGAGTAGAGGGCACAAGCAAGGCCTGGTTTGCACCAGACGTCCTGCTGTCTCTGCCACCCACTGTTCTGCTGAGCACAGCCTCTTCCCTTGGAAAGTGTCATCTGGCATTGGCTTTAGCCCTGCTCTGAATGAAAGGCTGGGCTAGGTGACCTTCAAAGGTCCCATCCAACCAACATTCCTCAAGTCTGTCTGTCCATTCTCATAACTCCCAATAGTAACCCAACTGTCTATTTTAAAGGAAGCTTCCTCTTGAAAATTACTTTCATCTGACTGCTCATGTAACCGTGGATTTTGCCAGTTCTGCTTCTCTTGTTCATATGGTTGTGCTTGTTCTTGGGGAACTTCAGGGAAATTAGGTTATGTGACTGCTTGGTGTACGTTGTGAATGTGCAAGTGTAGGTACAGGCACCATGGGTGGTGTCATGGAGTGAAATAAGAGAATAAATTCCAGGGGAATATTGTGGCATTTGCCTTCTGCTACACTTTTACTCTCTAATGGATTAGCCAAATTATTTTTCTGTGTAATCATGAATGCTATTAATAGTTACTGTTGGTAGAAGAAAAAGACACTACATTTCGCTGTAGTTTTTGTAATTTCATTTTTGGAGCAATGCACTTTTCTATTCCTATTCAAGTCTTCTTGTATGTTTCTTACACTCTAAAAGTTCTTTGAACTTGAACCTGGTAAAATCATTTTCATAACTCTTTTGATTTAAGTAGAATTGAATGTGAAACTTGAATGACATTTTAACTGACGTGAACTGATTAAGCAGCGAGCATGTGCTGTAACAGAACACATTTTCTATATGAACTGATGCTACCTTTTGTTTTCTCATCTTTCATAGATTTTTTGCAGTATTCTGACAGAAAGGGTAAGTATTACATAGATAATTGAGTAAGAGACAGGGGAAATGGATGGACCCAGTCATGTCATTGAGTTAGCAAATGTAATACCCTTTTCATTCTGTCTTTCCAAAGAGGATGTTTAATACCTTTTTCCTTTAGAAATTGAACTATTCAGGCAGTAGTAAATCACTGTTCTTAACCCAGAATCCGTAGCTATCCAGAATTTTCTGCTCTTTTTCACTGCAAAGGTTTAATTACGCTTTATGAACCATGTCAGATACAGCTCTCTTTTCCCCACTTCTAATTAATGTTGAAGAAGGACAGACTGTACCAGGATAATATCATGTCCTATTGATTTACCATTAGGGTGTAGTTGAAGAATGGCCTTTACATTAAGATTCTTGGCTATTGTGATTTCTTTAAGTGTGTCCACTATTTGCTCTTAACATCTTGAGAAAACGTATTCGATATCACTGTCACTCCTGGTTTCTCTGTCTTACAAGACACCTCTTTTCCTTTGGAATTACCTACATAACTACCTCTCTCTGCAGTGTTTTGACTGTAATTGCTCATGACCTTTACTAACAGCCAGAGTTACTATTGTATTGCTGACATTCTGACAGAAGTTCTTGGTCACGTATAATTTCTTTTTCTAATCCTTTCCCTCAAGTATTTCTTTTTTTAGTGCTGTGGGTTGCTACTAAATGAAAGGGAGATTACCCTGCCTATATCAGGCTTCAGTTGTGCGAGAGTAGCTGTATTAGAACAACAATGCAATTTGAAAAATATGTGCTATCAAATAATACCAGAGTAACTGCAAGTCTCTTTATCTTCTTTCTCTCCCCTCGTTTTGTGTAGCCTGATGCAGCCCACAACTTTTATCAGAGCAAAATTCAGGTTGGAAGGGACATGGAGAGTCACTTGTCCAACCTCCTTCCTCAGTGCAAGGTTATTTATGTGGCCAGACCAGGTTGCTCAGTGTTTTATCCAATGTGTCTTGAAAACCCATAGGGATAGAGCTACACAACACCTCTGGTCAGCTTGCTTCAATTTTTGTCTGTATCATGAGAACCCTTTTCCTTGAATCAAATTGGTGCCTCTCTTATTTTGGTCTATACCTACTGCTCTTCAACTCTGACATGCACTGCTGTGAAGACCCTAGCTGTGTTTCCTGCATAACTACAGGTATGGGAAGACTGCTTTTAGGTCAATCGAAAGCCATCTCTTCTCAGCTTGAAAAGGCTGCTTCCTGAGCTGCTTTTCACAAGGCAAGTACTCTTGCCCCATGACTGAATGCACTGCAATTTGTCCATATTTTTTCTTGTTTTGGCCTCCAAAGTAGGTGCAGTACTGTAGAGAGTGTCAAGTAAAGGGAGATTGTCACTCCCCATAATCTGCTGGTTGTGTTCCCATTAATACAGAGCAGGGTGCTTGTTGCCTTGGCTGCTTGCTTTGTTCAGCAAGATGTATTCATTAGTCCCAAGGTAAGGATGTGTAAGGTATATCCTTGAGATGTCAGAGGAAACATGGATCCCAAACAGTATCATCTTCACTACTGTACTGCACTTCTAGCTGAGTCTTGGCTCTAGCAGCAGTCAGGGTTGTAGCTCTCCTTTTAGCAAGGAAACAGATGCAGATAGTTATTTCTCATCACGTGTCTAGAAGTCTTGCTGTTTACTTAGTGTTCCAGAAGCGTTAGGAATGTTTGTTGGTGTTATGTTATTTTCTGATAAAAATATCATGCACAGTTTCAGTAGTGTTTTGGATTGTTGGTATAAAAGACTTATCTCCAAAATATATTTTTTTATGCCTGATCTGGACTCAAATCTTCTATAGGTTCTCTCTTGGATCTTTCCATATCTGGGCCTGTTTAGCCTAGAGAAGAGACACCTAAGAGGGGACCTCCTCAGTAAGTTTTGAAGGGAAGCTGCCAAAAGGATGGAGCCAGGCTCTGCTCCATGGTGCTGAGCAACAGGACGAGAGGAATCAGGCAGAGACTGATGCACAGGAAGTTCCACCTGAACATGAGCATAAATTTCGTTACTGTGCAGTTGACCAAACACTGGAAGAGACTGACTAGAGAGGTGGTGGAGTGTCCCTCACTGGGGATATTCGAAAACTGGTCGCAATCCTGTAAAATGTTCCCTAGGATAGACCTGCTTGAGCAGGGAGACCTGTAATCTGCTGTGGTCCCTTCCAACTTGACCCATTCTGTGATACCCTGGGTTTCATCCTGTACCTCTGCTGCCACCTTTGCATCTCAGGTACTAAATGTTGTCTACACATCTTGTGAAGTATGTCAAGTTAATACATTTTCCTTCTGGTGGGCAGGCCGGTTTGTGTGCAGGACTTTCAATAACTAAGGTTTTATTGTTTCTGCTGACACACAGTATTGATAAGAACCATGGGTTTGTACCTCAGCACTGCCCCCTTCTTCAGTCTACTTCCCAAGATGACAGACTTGCATTTGAAATGAGTTTCATTTGTAGTTGCTGGCAAGAGATGCGCCTCACATCTCTTTACACCAAATGGTGCAGCCTGAATGACCAGCCTAGATTCTGAACTGTAGGAAATTAATAATAATTCTTTCTGAATTATTTTAATTGAACCCAAGTGTTGTTTAATTTGCGCTATCAAGTAGGCTAGGGACACTAAATTTTACCACTAAAATCAGTATGTCATTTTGGTTGTCTATGGATTCTGTCCACTGCAAGTTTTGTAAATGACAGTTTTGTTCTTGGTTGGATCTCAGAATGTGTGAATTTCTCTCAAAATCAAAGGTAAGATTATTTCCCATCAGGAGAGGCCCAGTCCACATATACAATAGTACTGAAAGCTTGAAGAAAAAATAGAAACAAGCCAATTTTCTTCAAAACATTGCTGAGAAAAATCATCTTGGAAGTGAGATAGTGAGTAGTGAGTGAGAAATAAGGGTCTTGTTCTGGTTTTCTGTTGAAGGAATGGTGTTTGCAGTGGTTTTAAATGACAAGTGGACCTAGTGATGTCCTCCTGCCTAACTCTTGGCCTCCTTTTTGTGATGACATCCTTTTGGCCTCTGTTTTTATGTATTTTCCTCTGCTTAAGGGATAACAAAAGCTGGATGATGGCAATATGTGAAATGAGTGCTGGAATATGCACTGTCTCATTGTGGGGATTTAGCCAACCCAGTTCACCTGGACTGAGAGGATGTTATTCTACAGTGAGGCAGCAGGTTGTTAGTGTTTTAACTTGAGGAAAAATGGGAATTCTTTCATGGGTTTTGTGATAAACTCATGCAAAAAAGGGGGAAATGTTAGGACTCTAGAGAAGGGGCTTAATAACATAAGCATCCATAGTTACAAATCTAAGAGAAAATTACTAGATTCAGATTTTTTATCTCAGAGATCAGAAGATAGGACTAACTGAGAGAGAAACTCACCAGAATATATGTATATTCTGTATATTCTGTGCAGTATATAAAACTGAAGAGTTTTCAGCAATAGTAGTTTGGTGCAGATGATCAGATGAGGGATGAAAAACAATATAGTTGCCATGATTGTTGCCATCAGCTGAGATGCCATGGTCTTGAATTTATTGTCAGGAACAGAAGGACGATAATAGGTATTAGAGTTCTTTATTCCCCTGATTGCATACCTGCACCGGGTGCTCAAGGGAAGCTGTGGCTTGAAGAATATCTTAGGCCCAAACTTACTTCTAGCAAAATAAGAACTCTGAAGAGAATGGGACAAGCCTACAGAGGCTAGGAAAGTGAGGGGAAAAGATCACTAAAAATTCCTGTGTAGAAAACATAATATTGGAGTGAATGTCATCTTTCTGATATGTTTGAGTGTGTCTCAATTGCTATTGATCTTCCTTGAGGCAGTTTTTAGTGAAGCCATCAAAACTTGGATTTTCTGTGGAATGAGTAAGTAGGAGTCTGAGCTCAGTGTTCCAGAATGTTTTCACTGAGAGGAGGTGGAGTACAGCACACGTATGGAGTGTGGCTTCATGTACTTCATGAAGCAGTGCTTTGAAAGTCAGGTGCTGCTTGAGGTGTGGAGATCATGCTTGGAAGTATTAGGATGGGATGTGGGCATAGGAGAACAACCAAATGAAATTTAGATGAGATTGCACTGAGCCTGCACTATATTACTAAAATGTATAAATAACTGAGAAACTATATGAATGGAGAGGAATGTTGCAACACAGTTAATGGAGTGGAGCCCCAGGCCTGATTTTGCCTTAGCTGAAAATTACGTAGGGAATAAATCCCAGCAGGATGCTTACCATCCACATACACATTTCACACATCAAACCACTAACCTGCTCCAAGGCTGCCGTCCTTGCTGTGATGTAGTTCAAATATACCTGCTATGAAAACTTCCAGGATATGAATCCAGCCACAGGCCAGATCTTACTGAAGCTTTCTGAAGCTCATTTCAAACATGGTAAGTAACACAATGTTACATACTTAGGAACTGAATGGCTGGGGAGAGTGCCCAAAGGGAAGGTGATATGAAGGGCTCAGAAAGAAGAATTTCTGCCTTCTGTGGACTTTGTAGATAGAAACAGTTCTCTTAACTCTTACCTCTAGCAGGGGTCAAATTCAAGAGAGAGTGAGCATAAAAGAAAATCAACCTTTAGGATCTTTAAATTACATCACAGGTTAATGATTTATTTCTTTTGACTAAACTGTCCTAAGGCAGTGGGCCTTATTTCATTATTGGGGTTCCAGGCATAATTGATATCTTAATAAGGTGAATATGTAAGTGGTTATGGGAAGCTTCAGGAAACCTAGTTAACAGAAACAAAATATCTTTGAGAATACAGGCAGGTGGGCAGAGAAAGAAAAGGATTTGATAGTGTTTTTTTCATCTTTCTAGTATGAGATTCCTTACTGAAATATACTGACTGGCTGGTTATTCCTCTCCCCTCTCTTCTTGTTTATATTTACCTTTATTTATCTTGTCAAAATATCAAGAAATTTAAGTCAAAATATATTTGGATCCATCTGTTCATCTAGTCTGTTCTTTTACTGCTAGTAGTTATTTTATCCTTTAATTAGTGACAATTTACTATATTAACGGAGAGCATCAAGTATCTTGAATTTTGTACAGGATGAACTTAAAAATTTTCTTCCTAATTTCTATATAATAAAACGATTTAATCTCTTTAATTTGTCATATTGTAGTCTATATGTCTTACTGTAACTTCTGTTTCACTATTGGTTTAGGTGGAAACTAAAATCAGGCTCTGTATTTTCACTGTCTTTAGCAGAGGTTTATTATCATTGCAGTCTTATTGTGAACTCAGGATGTGTTTATTCATTGGCATGGTGATCCAGTTCAGTTTTGAATTTTAAGTGTAGTTATTCTTTTGGTATAATAACTTTGTGCTCTCAAATCTTGTGACTGACTGAGAAAATTATCAAATCCGTGACTGACCTTTTAGTTCTACGTTTGTCAAATATTTTGAGTGGTTTTGGGATGCTTTTTTGGGGCAATTTTGAGATTGACCATTGATGTTGTGGCAACCAGATTTTTAAGCAGGGTCTGGAAAGTGATGCATCAGACACCAGACCTGGTAGGTATGGTACTAGAAGGAAGGAACAGATGACAATTGCCTTTAGGATAATTTGTCTTTCATGACCCTCGTGCCACATCAGGTAATTTGGTTTGACATTCGATAGGTCAAAACTTAATCTCTTGGGCTAATTTTTGAGATTATGTATGGGATGGATTATTTATTTGACATCTGCCCCACCCTTCTGTGGTTCACTGTACCAACCCATTAAACAATCAGCACAACTACATCATCAGCTGAGTTTTTACTTTAGGTAATAATGATGCTTTGGGAGTTTAATTAGGTAAGCGTGCTAGGAAATATTTTTAGTGACAGTGGAACAGTCACTCTTAAGATTGATGATTTTTATCTCTTAATGGAAATAAACTCTCCAGTAATAATCTACTCTTGTGATCTGTAAACACTCTGCAGTACTAACACTTTAGTGTCTACTTAGCCAGCTCTGCTTAGATCCCTACTCTTAATTATTTCTGTCTTGTGGGCAAAGCTGCTGCAGATGCAGCTTTTTAGCATGTTTTCTGAGCTACAAAAGGATACAATCACTTAGCTGTCTAAGAGATGTGTACTAGCTTACATTGTTCTTTTTGATAAAACCTGTGACAGTGCTGTGGATTATATGCATGTGCAGCAGTTTACCTGTGAATCACATATACAGTGGTTAAACAAATGTGTGTGTAAGATAGTTTTTGTCTAAGCTGCTGATGTGGCAACTGTATATAAGAGACACTATTTTTCTATTCATACAATAAACAATGTGAGGGTATAGATTTTTAATGGTTCCATATCAAAGTGATGTATCTCAGCAGCATGTTATCAGTAGAACAAATAAAACCCATATACCTATATACAAAATATAATTTATGTTTTTTAAATCTTTATTAAATAGCAGTTGTTTCAAAACTACTTGGGATTAAAATCTGTCATATCTGTGATCTAAAAACAGTTTTTGAGATTAAAAATAGACACAACCAGGACAAGAGTTATTTTGTGGATTTGTGACCGTCTCATTAGCCTTCTGCACATCATTCAGTATATTCATTACTGGTGCTTCCTCGCAACTGAAATGAACATAACAAATCCTGAGCATATGTCCAGTTTGAGATTAACCTCTGATAAATATTAACTAGTCTTTCTAAACAGTTTTGGAGGGTTGGGGTTTTTTTCCTAACCAACAGTTCTTGTTAAGTCATATTTTGCTTGCTTGTGGGAATATCATGAGCATTCAGTGTCAAAAGTTCTGCCAAGATCAAGACGAAGTAACTAGTACAGATCAAGATGGATGATTTCAGCATCTGCACATCTTAGCAGTGTTAGAGATGGGAAACTGCCTCTGTATGCATTCTAAATACTAGGTTTTATTACTAAAAGGTCTGCATCCCTTCTTTCTTCCATAGGAGCTGACATTGAAATAGTGTGTATCTCCACACAAGTGGTGTCCCCTAGGTCTGCCTGGGCAGTCCTTTGTGGTGGAGGACATATCAGCCACTATGCTGAGCAGCTCCAGATAAACCTTTGTGACCTGTGTATTACTTTACCAGTTGTTCTTCTGCTCCTATGCATATGTGCACATTCTGAGTCAGTGACCACTGAATACTTGCACCTTTTGGGATAAAAGGGTCCTCTAAGGTATTTTTAATTTTTTTTTATTTTTCCCTTTTAAAAAGGGTAACGGGCTAGGGAGTCCTAAAATAATTAAAACCTTGTTTTACAGAAAACTACTGGTGTTTGGTTTTGGGTCTTTTTGCTTTGGGAGGTTTGCGCTCTGAAATGCTGAAGTGAACAAGTGGTGGGTGTTAAAATAAACAAAACCTGCCTGTAAAACCTGTCTTACTTGGTTAACCCACCAGACTTAGGCTCTGTCTTTTTTAAAAATTACTAATTTATGTTAACATCTGTTTAAATCCAGCATTGAAGAGAAGAGCTGCTTTTTCTTAATGACTTGCATCCCTTTTCCCAGGCTTTATCTTTTTTCTGCTTTCTATGACTATTTTATTCTTTATATGGGTTGATGTTATTTGATACCATTATTCAAGGTTGCATTGCTTGCTTCTCTTCCTTTTAGGGGATTTGGAAGTCTGTCATCAAAAAGCTGGCCCCACAGATCAGCTGAGAGGTAGTGAATGCCTTGCAGGCACATAGGGATCTCCTTCAAACATAGTCTATGGAGCCTAGAAATGCACTCACCAGAAAATAATTGCTATATCAGGGTTAGCTTTTCTGTTCTAGCTTTAAAATCCACAGTGATTGCACTAAAACCTGAAAACTTGTACCTATGGAAGTGATTCTGTCTCAACTGAAAAAGTATTGAAGGACAATATGACTTCTGGAAAGTCCGCTGCAGGAAACCTATGCATAATTAGTGGAAGGGAAGTGTCAGTATGAGTAAGCTTTTATAAAATGAATTATAAATATCTTGATCACATCTTCCTTCGTGTTCTGATACAGAATTTTCTGCCAAAGTATAGACTCCTAAACTTTTTGATTCTGAAATATTACATTTGTATGTTGTAATACAGTATTTTGTATCTTTCTTGTATAACAAGCTTATGACTTTTATTTTTCCCCAAGAGTTCAGGATTCTTTCACTGATTTATTTGAAATGCTATATTAAAAGAAAAACATGACACAAATCTTGTACCAGTTAATCTAACTGCCAGCCATTACTCCATTTGGGCTTTGGAATAAGCATCAAAAGCTGAGAAAGTTTTCATTTTCTTATGCCCATTATCTAAAGATTAGAGCAAAATAAATGCATGTACTTTCTCATTAAAAAAAATACAGGGTCACCAGTTCTGACTCTTTTCATTTCCCTTCAATTTGTCAATTTTTTATCAGCTCTGTTTGCTGATAGAGTGGAAAGAAGCAGATACTGAAATTAATTAAATCTTCTTTGATATTTAACTTTTTATTTAGTGTCTTGGGGATCCAAGGAGCTCCAAGCAATAATCAATCAAAATCGCTCCCCTCTGTCTATTCTCAGGGCAACTGTAATAATAAGCAATTAATACAGCCCTAGACTGGACAAAAGGTCGTGATTAGCCCCTACAAAATTGACTGCTATTAGCAAAATTCTGGTGTAGCAGAAATCACCACTTAAAGTGTTTTTGCAAAAAAAGGTTTAGGATTTAGCTTGCTCAAAATACTGGAATACAGAAAAATTTTCACTTTGTTCAGGCCTTTTTTGACCTTGTGTAAGGGATGAAGGCTTTTAGACACCTTTAGCCTCATTTTTAAAATGATCTGCCATGGTCAGTTAACTGATAATGTATCAGTTAACAAAAAAAAATCGGTGTGCATTGCTTGCCATAATTTTCTACAATTCCACTTCCTTTGAATTATTGCTGCCTTAAAATCAAAGCACACACAAACTGCAGAGCGTTTTAGAAATATATGGTGTTATTCTGGTGACACCAGGTGTTGAAAGTAAAAAATGTAATGCATTATGTATTCAGAAGCATGCCTCTACTAATTGGTAGTTATTGTAGGGTAAACGGTGAGCTAGTGAGGGTTTGTAATTTGCCAATAATTTATCTGTTTTGAAAGAAATGTTCACATGCTGAAAGTCAGAAATTATTTGATCATTACCTCTCTTTTTAAGCCGTATCAAAAAGACAAAATTAAAATGTCATATGATTTCTCTTCTTTCTGTGTTTTAAGTAATACAGTGTTTCTTGATTTACATCTGGCTCTCTAATTATATTATTTAATTTTTCCTCAGTTAATTAGCATTACTAAGTGAGTGTTTGCTTAAGGAATGCAGAAGTGAAATTAACTGAGATTTCCAGATGTCCCTAGATACTGTCAAGTCTGGGAAAAATGCTGTTCAGAATAATAACCTTATTATTATTCCTGTGTATGTGGGCATTGGGAGTTGCCTGAGTCTGCTGTACTGCACAGTATTTGGGTGGAGAGAGTGGCACTGGGAGGGCAGTGATTGATTTGTTCGAGAGCTGAATGTAACTTCCTATGGCCAAGTTGGACTAAGAAGTTATTTAATAATGTTTCATGCATTTTTAATAATATGTGCATAATCCTTACCTTTAATATTTTCCAGGTAGCATCATTTTAACTCCAAAAATACGATTTTTGGTTAATCTGTAAAATTGCCCCTTCTTATTCCAGTTTTTCATTGTCAGATGTATTTGGTGTGAGGGTGTACCAGTGTTCATCCAGAACTACTTCTTGAAACTCCCAGGCTGTATTTGCTATGAGCCACGACCTTTCAGTGCAAGCAGTCTGTTTTTAAAAGTGTGGTGCTGATTGTATTTAGTAGAGGCTGTTCTCTTTATTTGTGGCATAAAAATAAATTATAAGTGGTGCTTGTAAATTTATTTTAGTAGGAGAAAAGTTGCTGACAGGAAGAGCAGATGGTTTTCTATTGTGTACCAATTTGTGCTGAGAGGTGTGTGTTGAAAATGTGTGCTGATCCCAATGCAAGAGGAAACTTTTCACTTAGAAGGATAGAGAAGTCTTAGGACTTGCTGTTCCTGTCCTACTTACCCTGTTCACTCACACTGAAATTTGAAAAAGCATGAGGAAGTAAATTGGAGGATACTCAACATACTACTGGATATTTGGGATCTAGTTGGAAAGATGGAATCCCAGTAAATACCAGCATGTATGAATTGTTCTCTTATTTCCACAGCATACCCTGAGAAAGCAGGAATATAGTGATCCATTGTCACTTCTGCATCATGTCCCACAGTATGGACAGGGGACAGTGGCAATTTACCTTTCCATGGCGAGTTCTGTGCATCCCCTTTGGTCTGCTCTGTTGACAGCTAATGTAGCCAGTTTAGCCATCTTCTTTTCTCATAATTATGGCCCATATTTGGGGTGTGCAAGGAGGCTGTTTTGGGGAGATACTAAAGCTAGTCAGAGGATATGCTAATTTATAATGGAGGCGTAATCACCTTTTCTTGGGACCTGCTCCAGTCCTAAATTGGCTACATCTTAAGATGTAGCTTGAGACATTCAGAACATTTTGTATTGTAATATTGCCTAATCCATGCCGGTTTTCTCAGTACAAACTCTAGACTGATGGATAGGTGTAGTTGGACACTCTCCTAGATATTTCAATGCCTTAAGGTATGTGAATTTCTTCTGATGTGCACACAAAGTAACTTGGAAGACTTACATCTCTAGAATGCTAATTTTATTTTTTAAAAATTTAGAAGGTCCTTTTCAGCTGCTCTGTGTGCTGTTATGATGCAGAAATGTATCACAGATGGCAGCCACCTGGTTTGTAGAAGTAAAATCCTTCAGAAAAGCCATTAGAGTGTGTCCAGAGCAAGGTGACCAGGGTGGTGAAAGGCCTTAAGGGCAAGACTCACAAGGAGTGGCTGAGGTCACTTGGTGTGTTCAGCTTGGAGAAGGTTGAGGGGGGACCTCATCAGAGCCAGCAGCTTCCTAAGGGGGGCAGTGGAGGGCAGGTGTTGATCTTCTCTCTGCTGACTAGTGATAGGATATGAGGAAATGGGATGAAGCTGGAGAACTCCAGACTGGACATTAGGAAAAGATTCTTCACTGAGAGGGTGACTGGCCACTGGAACAAGCTCTCCAGGGAAGTGGTCATGGCACCAAGCCTGTCAGAGATGAAGGAGTGTCTGGGCAATGCTCTTTATTGTATTGGTTAACTTTAGGTGGTTCTGTGAGGAGCAAGCAGAGAATTGGGCTTCATGACTCTTAGGCTTCGCTACCAGCTTGAGAGATTCTGATTCCTTTATTGCCTTCAGATGATGAATGCCCCAGAAGCTCTTGTCTGTGTTCCCCAAGCATATGTTCTTGCACTTTGTATCATTAAAAGCCATCTTACTTCAATTACACAGTTCTTAGGCCATCTCATGTGGCTGTAGCATGAAATGATGCACTTGTGGATGCATCACACACAGATGTGGTAGGCACACAACTAATTACTGTAGTTAAGATCACTAAGAAATAGAAGAATATTGATTCCTGAGGTATATGACTGGTAACTTTTGTCTGTGCTTATTGCTGCTTATTTTAATATAGTCCATTATAATCTTCCCTTAACTTACTCCTTGTCCATAGACAGTTCTTCCCTATGACTTGGTCTAGAGATGTTTTCACTGGTTATTAAATGATGAACTCCAAGTTCACTGTGTTATCCTTGTCAGAGTAGGTTGTTTAATGACCCTGGCCTGGCTTTTTTGCATTCAGAACCACATTGCATATTAATCCCCTTCTCATTTACTTCCAGTACTTAATTCTGTTTTTCTTTCTTTGTCAAGCTACTATCAGAAATTCTTTCTCAAAGGTCACTGAAGAGAGGCTGTATGTATAAAGCTATTTTCATTTTTGTAAATATTTTATTTGTAAATAATTGGCTCATATAAATTAAGATGAATATTATGTAATTCTGTTACAGTCTTACCCCTGCTGTAAGATGCCCTTCATTAAAGCTTCTTTCCAAGCAGTCTGGAAGAAGAACTGGCAAGGAGACCTTGAATTAGAGTAAATTCTACGAGTCATCATAAAACCAAAATAGCTTTTATCTGCAATTGCAAATGTATATGTAGAGATAGGGAATTTTTTCCATCAGTAATTCTTGTGAGATTCTTGTGGCTCCATGAGATTTAAGGGATTGTGTAGCTGGTTTTCCTCATTTTTCAGTAAATACTGACCTTACAGACCTGTGTTAAATTTTGCATTAGACTATAGAACCTGTTTCTGCATCAGACCAAACCACTCTTTACCAGAAAATAAGCATTTAATTTGACATATCCTTTATAGGACACATACAGATTGGAGATCTCTTGTCTTGCTTTGACTCTACCAGGCAGAAGGATATTTGAGAGTTTGGTCAGTACATTTTATGGATTTGAAAGCAAATACTCCAGTGCCTTGCTAAATGCAATTTCGAGCTTTTTTGGATGTCCCCATAATATTTATTTGTTTCTTCTGTGTAGAAGATAGGAGGCCAGTAAATGTATTTACTTTGGGATAAGGATGCATTCCCTGTTGCTGAAGAAGGATTTGAGGTATGTTTTAGACTTCATTGCAGGAATTTGCAAGTCATTCTTAGCAAAAATCAAAACCAGGACAGTTGAAATAACTCATTAATTTTTTTATTATAATCTGTGACTTAATTGTTCTATAGTAAACTTGTTACTAATTTCTAAAGAGAAGTGATACACCTCAGTGGGATTGAAGTTAATTATATACATCTGTTCGTGGTTCTTTGTAGTTTTGATTTGATGTCCTGTTTTGGTTTGTATTTTCTTGCCTTTTATTATATTAGAAAGTGGTGGAAGAGATATGTTGCTGAGATGTGAATTGGGTATTTATTTCTGACTTCTAGTACGTTGCAAGCTGAAATTGACTTTAAAAATCTTTTTATTAAATAAAGCTACCCAGATAGCACATCAGTGTAAGATTTACATATACATTTAACTAGTAAGACAAGTAAAATAACTCTAGTGAATTAGAATAGAATAACAAAATCACTTAGTTTGGAAAAAGACCTTTAAGATAGAGTCGAACTGCTAAGCCAGCACTACCAACTCCATCGTTAAACCATGTCCCTGAGCACCACATCTACACACCTTTTAAATACCTCCAGGGATGGTGACTCCACCAATTCCCTCGGCAGCCTGGTGAGCTGATTTGTTTGCCAGTATGTCCCATGTTAAATATTAGGCTTTCCTACAAATTTGATTCAAAGACTGAAAAAACTCCAATTTTGCTTCTATGCACCTTTAGTAACCTCAGCTCTGGTCCTCTAAATGGTAATCCCCCTTCCATTGCTACCTAGTGGCACACATGCAAATAAAAAAGCATTACTGTTAGCGTAACCTTTGTGTGTATAGATACACTTTATTGCCCACTACTCCTTCTGAACCTCACAAAATTTGTATTACCCAGATTCAGAGCAAATGTCCTTGGCTATTATCCCACACTATCTGTACCCTTTCTGGTGGAATATTTAAAATTGTGTTTGCATTTAGAACTGGTGGTTCCTCCAGCACAGCTGATTTTACCCTTCCTCTCTTCTGGTGGCCACTAACACTTCACAAGCAAAGCATGGGTCTGTGTAGAAAATCCATGTGTGTGTATATGTGATTACAGCAAATGTATATTAATTACCTTTCTTTGACCCTTTAAAGCAGCTCATAGTTTCCCAGGAATCATGTTTTGAAAGAAAACAGTCTGTAGGGTTTTTTTTTGATGTTTCATTTCTGCCACATTGGTCAAAGGTTTGTGTTTTAGTAGCTTATCCATGCTGGACTAGAGTATGTAGAGCCATTTCTGGAGGAAAAATACTACAGTGTAATGTTCACTGTTCCCAGATATATACCTGGTGGTTTTTGTTTGGCTCATTTAGCAGAGCCCATTTTTCTCCCTGAACATCTGTGCTCTCATTTGGTTTTTAGCAAGGTTCGAGGAACATTGTGTTGCAGTCACCTCTCCACGTGGTGCTGCAAGGCTCAGGCACCTTGACTCATCCCAGGGAGACATCCTGCTACCGCCTATGGAGCTGCTGGCTGCAGAGGTCTCCTCTATTCTCTCAGGATGTCCAGCTACTGGCCCTCCCAGCCAGCCACACAGTGAGGCCCAAGAGACACCACTGGGTCTCTCCTGGGCAGAGCTCATCCTGCCTGCAGCCCCTGCCATGGCACCTCCACAGAGCAGGAGCAAAGGTGCAAGATGGCCTCCCAAGCCACAGGCTCCTGCCAGTGAGTGGGAGGATGCTCTTGCTCGACAATGGGGCTTTATAAACATCTCCCTTTCAGGCTCAGTTGCTCTCCCAAGGGACGGTGCTGGGCCATGACCAGGGCACCTCTCCCCTCCTCACAGAGGATCATTGTGCAGCTGTTCCCTCATTTCCTTTGTGGAAAGGCACCTCACGATCCCACACAAGACCCCATCTTTTTTCTCTTCCCGTTCTCTCTCTCACCATCCTTTCAGTGTAGAAAAATACATTCCCATGCTTAGGTACTCAGAGTGTTTGCCGTGTTCCACAGGCCGGGATGATCTTCTCGGTCCAAAACAGCGAACTGACCGCTCTGGGTATTGGCATGTAAATTAATGTGCTGACCTCGCAGGGAACCCATCCAAGCTGCAGGCTCTGTCCTGAGTTTCAGGATGTCGGCGGTTTGAAACTCCGGGCTCTGTTCTGCATCTCAATGATGGAAACCACTTCAAATTCACCATGGCATAGCAGGGCTGCCCTATCAAAAGTTGTTTTTCTACTTTTTTCCTGTAACAGCAGTCTGGCATTTAAAGCTTATGCTCTGTTCTTGTGGGTTGTTTTTTTTTTTCTTCCTTTTGTGTAGACACAACAGTGTAAGCACCTATGCTAAAAGTGCAAAGATGAGATATTTCTGTGTATATAATTTTAATTAATTGTAGTGTACTTAAAACTGCATTATAAGGACCCACCATGTTTGAATGGGATTTTGAGAAGCCATCTAGTCTCTTGCCTTTCTCTAAGACAAGAGGAACTGTAGCATCCATGATAGTTTGAACAAGTTGTCAAGAGTTCCAGTTTTCAAGGCTTCCACGCTGTTTATTGATTTTCAGTAAACACACCTCAGCCCTCAAGACTAAGATTGCTATGTTCTTCTGAAACATCGGTGTGTTGCTCAATAACACTCCAGCATGGGGAGAATGGAGTGTGAACAAAGGAGGAGATGTGGTTTCTCTCGCTGTATAAACTCATGGTTTATCTGTCCTTAGATATTACAGTTCTAGTTTCTCTATGTCAGAAAACCATAGGAGAATCAGTAAAGAGTGCTTCTTGGTTTGTTAAATATATATGGACTTGTCAGCCATGAAGAGAGTAAGCACTGGAAAAGTATCTGGTGGCACTGAGGAGGTACACAGAGCCCCCTGACTCAGGAAGATGAAGCAAGCAGGCATCAGGGAAAGACCCCATAGTAATCTGGCCTTATGCACATGCATGCAGTCCCAGCCTGGGAATGCCTTCCATGCTGCTGCTGCCATTGCTGACACAAAAACAGGCATGAGAGCTCGTAGGAAGAAAAGGCCTTTACAAAACACAACACTCATCACTTTGACTTGGGGAGGGTCTGGACCCAAGTCTGGAAATGCATCGATGTTGCCTTGCCCTTTTCTTGTGCTAAGATAGAGGGCACTGGGCCCTCAAGGTTTTTTGGGGTCATAAGGTTGTTCTTACACCTGTCTGTTCTTACAATTAGAAAGCTGTTCCTATCCATGTTTATGTTTCTGGGCAAAAAATTGTGGCTGGCTTTGTATTCGTGTATGCAGAGAATCGACTGTCTCTTCTTAAAACCTTTACCCATATTTGTAGGTGATTATGCCCCATCTCATCAGCTCCTCTTTAAGCTCCTGCTGGTTCATTCTTGGCCCAAGTAAAACAGTTCTGGATTCAGTGCTCTGCCCTGAGTGCTTTCTAAATAGTTTTGTAGTCCACAGGTTTCTGAATTGAGGTCCCAAGACTTTAGTGAAACTTATACAACATGACTTAATATTAGGACAAAATAGTCAATACTTGCTAATATCATTTTCTCTTGAGGTGACAGCTTTCCCTTCCTTCCTCTCAAATCAGTTTGTCCACATTCACTGACCTTCTGTTTTTTTAATCTGCCTTTTCTTGTCCTGATGCACTGGAAATCCCCTCCTGTCTCTGCACTCACTAGAAATTTAGCCTGTTAATCTAATATTGTCTAATATTGTCTAATAAGTCTAATATTGTGTCCAGCATGTGTTTTGCATCCCATCCCCAGCATCTTTTTACATGTGGTGGTTTTATCTGTTTGTCGCTTTGAAACCTTCAAAAAGTCACTTTGGGAATTAAACTCTTTCTGTAAGTAATAAAAATTAATCTAACACATTTTTTCTATGTAGTACAGTTGAAAGTGATTTGGAATGTTTTCAAAGAGACAAAAGGCAAATATTTGCTGTGATGACAAAGGGTACAAAGCACATGAGTGGTGCTGTGATTGACACCTGTCCAAAGGAAGGGCATCCTCACTCTGCCTCCTGGCAGAGGCTCACAAGATACTCCAGTTTAAGCACAGGAGTATTTGTTGGTTTGGAGATATGAGTTATCCAAGGAAGAAATGAAAAGAATCTGCAAAGAAGGTTAAGTGGAGTTTCAGGTAGTGCCCAGTAGCATCCAGCATGGCCCTGGTTACTCCAATACTCTTGTTTGTTTTCACAAACCAGCACCTCACGGTTTTGGAGCGGTTGACCGCTGCGAGGAGACCATAACCTCTTGATTTCAAAGGAGCCATCGTTTCACTGGTGCCTCTGTGGTTAATGCAAGAAAGGTGTCTTGCCATAAACTTTTTCCGAGGTATTCAGCAAGGTTGGGAAGGGGTCGGCCCAGGCAGGAAGCCCTTGTCTGTGCTATAAAGAAAATAGCAAGCAACAAAATGAAAGCATCAAAGGACCAACAGGATGCGGTCCCAGGAGTCCTCTCTGGCATGTTAGTCCTTCTTGAAAGTTAGCATTGAGTGAAGAGTGACCTTAAAACTCCCTTCATTCAAACAGACTGGGCTCAAGTTTAAAGTTCAAGGCATTTTGTTTTTTCACCTGTTTCCTACAGTTTTTAAGAAACTTCTGAAGAATTAATGTGTAACTATATCTGGTCACAGAGCCAATGCAGAGAATTTTTCTCAAGGGAAAATAATGTTACTGTATGGAGTGAGAGAAATGGATACTTTCTGAGTTAGGTTTTATTTTGTTGAAACTTTTTCTCCCAAACCCACTGAGAGCATGATTGCAAACAGCCCTGGAGCCAGGGTAATGCACGGCTCTGGGGCCATGCTTTATTTTTAAAAGAAGCTGGTAGGGTCCTATAATTGTCTGAATTGTGCTTAAAAAAAGGTGTTTTTTGCCAAAGCTGCTGTGGCCACTTGGGAAGCAAGGTCTTGTTTTGGGCACAACCTGGGAGCAGAGAGCCTGGTTGCAGCTTCATCTGCGAGTGCAGGGTGAGTGAGCCAGCAACTGGCCCCGTGGCCGCCCACCCTTCTCTCACCCTGCTGGAGCTGTTTGGGCCTCAAGAGGGAAAACTAAAGCCCTGACCCAGAACTCCATTGGTGGGTGAGGGTGGATGTGGATACAGTGCTGCCACCCTACCAGCACTAATGCCGACTGGCAACCCAGGCTCCTGGCTGGCACCACTTGTGAGCCACTTTTCACCCAACACCACCTACCTGTGTGATGCTGAAATAGTTCCTCTATTTTCTGATCTTTGCATCTTGCCTGATGCAGCAACTAGTTACAGATCCCACAAGCGATCTGGCAGGTCATCTTTCATAGCTAAAAGAAATAGTTTGCAGAGATGACGTACAATTTCACTCGTGTTTCCCCATGCCATTAAATTTTAATGATTCTGATATGAATATTTCATGAAAGTACTTTCTGAATGAGTTTGTTTTGTCTTGGCAGCTAATATTCAGTGTAAGTCTGGGCGAGTTTTGTTTGGTTTTTGGTGGGTTTTCTTTTCCTCTCAGGTGGTTTAGTGAAGGTAAGAAGTGTCAAACTGGATCAAGTGAGAAAATGCAACTTCTTGTTGGTGATTCAGCGAGGGGGTGCCATCTATAACTCTTTTCAGCTGCGTAGTGGAAGCCTGTGAAATGACCCTCAAATACAAATCTGCTCTGTGCTCTCCTGCCACAAGGTGGCTAAAACTCTTTTAAAAGCCCGGGATTTGCGAGTGCTTTAATGCTTTAAGTGATGTGAATACATCTCAGCCTTTCTGCAGTGCAACACTCAGCACAGAGATCTATTGCACAGAAAATTGTGTATGTCTTACTGATATGGAGCAGTGATTCAGGAAATGTTATTGCCAAGTTTATTTCAATCCCTCTTTGGCTGGAGGGCTGGGTTTTGCTTTGTTGTTGGTTATTTTTAATAGAAGAAGTCATTGTGCTCAGTCCATCCAGCATGAGCAACAGGGCCGCTGTGGGGCACAGAAATGCCAAAGGGAGCTGTGGCTGAAACTTCGGCTTCCCACTCTATCTCCATTTGTACTGCCTGCTGAATCAATCTGCTCAAAGCCTAGATCAGAAACACTTGCCCCAGCCTGGGTTAGCAAGTTCCTTTGTTGCTGTTGAATTCTGTGGACCCTGCACTGGGATGATGGGTGCCTTTCTTTAAATGGGTGATGTTTCCCAACAGCCAGCTGCTGTGCCATCAGAAACAAGGAAGTTGTTTTCACCAGTTTCAGGAAATGGTGACAGTTCTCTGTGAACTTTTTGGAAGCTTATCTCCAGCTGTACAGTAGGGACAGGGCTTTTGTTTAATGGAAATGAAGCGTATCTTTTTCTTACAGATGCACCACTCACTATAGAGCTTTTTATGTGCGTTTTAGGTTTCCCTTTTTATTTTTTAACTTATTAACTCTGACAAGTAACCTCTTGGTTGTGAACAATTTAATTCACAATTCATTTTTCTGATTCAAAGTGAACACGAGTGCCCTAATCCCCTAATGGGAATTAATTGCATGTTTCAATGCTTAACTCTGATCCTTTCTCAATCCCCACTGGGACAAGTTTCTTCCTGAAGGATCTGTGTTTGTTATTCAAAACACAATCTGAAAGGTAATGATTTTTCTTATAAAAGAGACTCGGGCCGACTGAATATTAATGCTCTTTTTATTGTGAGGGAATGAGCTGCATCCAAGAAAAAACCTCGTTTATGTCATGAAGGATAAATTACTCTGAAGTATATCTGATAAAATATGGGGGGAAAAATCAGTGTGTTCTTATTCCCCTAAGTGAAAGCAGTTTGCCAGTAAATGAAGGCACACACTGTTTTTGCTTGGAAAGCTGTATTTTGATACAGAGAAAAACTGTTTGCTTCACCAAAGGGGAAATTGCATGGCTACTTAGGATTTTTAAATGACACTGTTCTCAGCCAGCAACACACCCTTTTGGATAACTGACCAAACGTAACAGTTGACCAAAATAAGAGTAAATTGCAGAAAATAGAATAAATTTCTACTTCCAGACTGTTTTTAAATATTTCTCAAACTTGAAATACATTATTTAATGACACCTCTTTCCAAGAGGAGCTGGACAGACTTCTCTGACGTTGGATGTCTGGCCGAGCTGGATGACTGTGGATGAGGCAGGCTCTGCCCAGTCAGTGACCACAGGTAAAATCTGGGAAAACATCACAGTGCAAGAACTGCTTACCCTACAGAAATAATGGAGGACAAGCAGGGCACAGTGGGAAAAAATAATGCAGGAACTATGAAGGTACCTTTCCCCCCTGTTATGTTTCAGTAAAGCCAGTCTTTTATCCCATTTAAACCAATTTTGAGTGTTTCATGCTCACAGATAAAGCAAATGATCGTTCAGGGTCTGTTTTCAAGAGGGGGCTCATGTGTAGACCAGTTACGTGAGGTGATTTAACACTTTGGGGTGTCTGTCTGGGGAAGAGAGGAGGAACACAGCCTTAACTGGTCTCTCAGCCAGCAGCCAGTTTCTCCCCCAGCCCCACAGCTTCATGTTCAGCATTGGGTCCTCAGCAAGCGGGACCTCGGTGCTGACATTATTGCAAATCCACCAGCACATCCATGAGATGACTCCACACCAGGTTACACTTGCTTTTGAGGAGTCACTGAGCAAGACACCACCCACTTGCTGCAGCACAACTCCCATAAAGGTGAGAGAGAAATTAATAAAGATTAAGAAAGCTTTTTCTGGTGGTTGATGTTTGGGATTCCTTAGAGAATGTAATTTGGTTACAGCGAAGAACTGCAAAAGGCTGACTTTCTCCTGGTCTGTTTTTCACTGATGCAGTTGTTGTCTGAAAAGTTTCAAGATAGTTGAATTGAGTGTGATACTTAAATGTGGTATGGGACTATGAGACTACTTTTGCACGTGGCCAAACAGCCTTTTGTTCAGGAGGTGCCTTGGCAGGGCCATGGCACTCCAGGGCACTGGCCCTGTTGGTAATGTAACTCTTTTTCTTTCAGCTACTTTTGGAAGTACTATGGCCCGTGTCTTTGTCTACGGCACACTCAAGAAGGGCCAGCCCAACTACAAGCACATGATCAACACGGCCAAAGGCCTAGCGAAATTCCAAGGAAGAGGCCACACAGTGGAGAAGTACCCACTGGTGATTGCAGGGAAATACAATATTCCTTACATGCTGAACATCCCGGGGACAGGCCACCACATTGCTGGGGAGATTTACACTGTGGATGAGCAGATGCTGCAGTTCCTGGATGAGTTTGAAGGCTGCCCAGACATGTACCAGCGCACCCTGATGAGAATCCAGGTGGTGGAGTGGGAAGGGAAGGGCGGCGCGGGAGAGGCGCGAGCAGCGGCCGACGGCGTCCTGGAGTGCTTCGTGTACAGCACGGCCACGTACCCGCCCGAGTGGGTCGGGCTCCCCTACTATGACAGTTACGACTCCTCGGGGAAGCACGGCCTCTCCTACGTCCTACGGGAAAGCCGGGAGTAGACGGGAGGTGACGCAGCCTGGCCGAAGGCATAGTGCTAAGCAGGTGTTGCTCAGTAACCTTTCCAGGAAAGCTGTAATACCTTGTTATTAAAATGCAGGAGCTCTTGTAACCTTCCCAACCCAGGAGCCTTGGCACTAGTGTTGAAGTCCCGTAGGCCCAGGGCTGCAGACTCCTCCCCAGGCAGTCAATGTCCTCCTGGCCCCCTCAACCTCCTGCAGGTAACTGGGTTAGCACCAGGTGTAAAATAACTGTATGTGCACATCGGGTCTGGGGTCTAATTATTCCCTCAGCTTCCCCCTTTGCCTTGGTGCATAATAATGGAGGTCAGTGAAAGGCAGAGGAACAGATTTAATTTTTTTCCCCTGAATTGACAAATTTTCTTGCACTAATATCTGAAACTGATTTAAATGTCTGCAAAGTAAAGCACAACTCCTATTGAATATTGACTTGTAATGGGTTAGTAGGCTACTGTATGTAAAAAGGGAAAGCTGATCAGATAACTTGGTGCTTCTAGACAAATAGGAAATTGCTGGAGAAAATGTAAAGATTATTCTTACTCTGCATTGCAATGTTTTTTTTCTGAACTGGAAAGGTGTATTTTTAAACCACGTTTAGTTTTAAAAGGCACTGTCAAGAAATACTGAGAGAATATAAGAGAGTTAAATTTAAAATTTTATTTTTAATTTTACATTCTAAGCACTTTGGGTTCTGGTCCCGTTCACTGCATGACTGTAGGATTTGGGGATATGTGTGTCTGTGTGCCTGTGTGTGTGTCTGTTTTGAGGGATGTCGGGACTGTTGGGGACCAGGAAAAGCAAACCTACACTGGAGCTGTTGTGAGCACTTACTGTCAAGGTGACTTTTTGCTAAGCATTTTAATGCAGAACTTGCAACCATATGCAAACTGAGTTTCCTAATGGGGGAAGAATTTTATATACATTATAAAAATATCCAAAGGACCTGTATTGTGATTATTGCAACATTTAAATTGGGAAAAAATATGTAAGGAAGACTGTTGTCCCCCTGACCCAACCAACTGTGCTGGTTTCTGTACAATCTGGGAAAATCGTGGCTTTCTGTTGTTACACTCCTGTGCCTTATAGTTTCCTTCAGCTGCAGTGTTTGGTACAGATAGATTGTACAGTAGCCAAAGCTGCCAAAGGGATGGGAGCAGGCATTGTATGCCATGCAGTGAGCCAAAGTACTATCAAATGCAGCAAGGCTACAATTAAGAACAATACTGTACTTTTGCTTCACTGCCAGTAGCCCTGTGATGGCCAGAGGAGATCCAGGGTAGGGAATCAGCCTGAACTTTAGCAGTAGTAGGCACTGCTGCATCTCATTTAGAAAAGCTTCTATATTGCTGCAATAAGCAAAACAAGTAACCTGATAGTAGAATACTTGTGTCTCTTGACAGTATTTGTCTGTTTAGTGCAACCTGCAGAGACTGACCTGTGCTCCTTTTGGAAGGGGTAAAATGGCAGTAAGGAGACTTCTAAGGAGATCTGCAGGGTCTCTGCCTCAGTTTCTCCAACTGCAAAAGCATTAATTTTCCTGGAAAGCAGGTAGCATCCAAACACTCTCCTTACTCATCTTGATGACTTTCCCTAAGCAGATCCCTGGACTATATATTCCCCTTCGGCCATGTGATGTAGTTAATTATCAGTGTCTCAGTAACAGTAACAATGCCTTTTCAGTCAGAAGTTTCAAGCAGAATCAAGCTTTCCTGGTTGAACATGAGTCACCAGCCCTATCACTGACTGTTTTCTTCCACAAAAGGGCCCAGGCACCTCTGGCTACAGGATTTCTTTCTGGGAAGTAGCAGGACTCTGCACATCCTAGGCAAGAAAATGAGAGCAGGGTCACTCCACTCCGGGGCAGGGTCCCTTTGTCTCCCTTTCCTGTAAGCATTCAGGAGGAGGCCTGGTCTGAGGGACAACACATGCTCTTAGCAGTACCTTGGGGCAGCACCTAAAGAGCTCTGAGAACAGTGTCAGCTCCTTCTGTAAAGGCATCCAGTAATCAGTATCAGGAAAATAAGGGTGGGGAAATTAATATGGAATTTGAATAAAAGAAGACAATTCCCATACAACTTTGAATGAAAATACATGACAAATGTCTGCACTAGCAAAATAAAGCCTCTAATGTGTCATTTAAATCTAATCTATACAAAGCATTAAAATATAATAATATATATTTAAAATAAAAATTAGTTAATAAATAATAATTCAGTAAATATATATGTTAATTCAAAATAAATCTGATCAGAATTTAAGCTATTGGTGGTACTTGTGCAGCACTTACACAGAGTAAAGGAGAACTGCTCAGTTTGCTCAGTGGTTAATTTTTCATTCTTGCCAGCCATTCTGTATACTGCCTGGCTGGGGCCTCAAACCAGGGACATTGCTGTGGAGAAGACAAATCAGATTTTGGCTTTTGTTGTGTTTTCTTTATTTTAAAAAAGAGACTTTTCCTGTTTCAAAGCAAAAATGGTATTTTATTGATTTTATTTGATCCTGAAAAATCAAAGCATTACAAAGGTTATGTACAAGTATTTCTGGAAGTAAAAAATCTGGGATCTGTTGCCAAGATTTAACATCTGTGTTTGCTGTCTTAACCACTGATACAGTAAATATGCCTGTATAAAATCTTGTGCGTAGTACTGTCCATTTTCTGTGTTGAATTGTCTTAATGTTACATTACAGATAAAAATAATAAAGGCTTAGTTAATTCAACAGTGTGGAGGCAACCTGTCATTCCAGTTCCACCAGCAGATCTTCTTCTCCAACGGTGTCACCAGCTTTGCAGTGCACAGCTTTCACCTAGGGTACAGAAACAGCAGAATTTAAATCCTTCCTTGATATCCAGGTGAAATAAATGGCTTGCCTGATGTGGCTTGTATTGCACAGAGCACTGCATCTGCATGCAGAGGGTGATGGCCACTTTGCAGCCTGAGGACACCCCAGGGACACAGATCCACCTGTGCTGCAGGGGCCTCGAGAGGCTGAGTGCTCGAGCTCCTGTGCTCAGAGCCCAGCTGAGTTTTGAGTACCAGTGCTTGACAAATGGTGTCCAACCCCATCAGGGTACTCAGACACCTACCATTAGCTGGTTTGCTTGCAACAGAGATGCTTGAAGACCTGAACATCAGATAGAGATGCCACTTTCAAAAATTAAAAAGCACCTTTATTTCACCTGGTTGCACTGCAGTTTATTTGTTTTAAATAGAGGACAGGCTGATTCTTCAATACTTATGTTGGGACGTTGTAATGAAATATTCCACAACTTCTTTAATTACGGTTTTCAAATATAGCAGAATCTTGGAACTGCAGCCATGAAGTGGGTTTCTCTCAATCTCCAGAGAGCTGGGATAGAGGATTCAAATCTGAATTGGGATCCTTTAACATAACTGAACTTGGCAAAGGGCTACCACTGTCAAATAAGTGCAGCTCTATCTGTAGATGAATTACATACTCCCATGCAGATTCCTGAACTTTAAAACACAAATATCTTACACTAGTCCCTCATTTCCTCTACAAAAGGCTACAACATGTTTGTATTCCATTTCAGCACATGAAGCCATAGAAAACAAAAAATAGAAAAGCCGTATAGATTTTGCTTCCAGTATTAATTCAGAACTCTCACTGATATACCCAAATCCTTATTCAGCAGATAGCTCATTTTAATTATCCAAACGCTACCCTGGGCTTCTGAAGGAAATGCACAGCATACTCCAAGTACCAGGCTATCTATGATGGACACACTATTGCTCACATCCACAACTGATGAGCTATAAGCAGATCTCTGCCTCTGTAGCACACTCACAGCACTGCTCCAGAAATGATGCTGAGCACAGGCAAAGACAGTGTGGTATGTACAAACAAGGACTTTATTTCTAAATCAGTAGCTGGGCAGCGTACCCAATTGCTGAGCCTCAATATTCTAGGAGATGAAAGCAGTGTGAAAAATATTCTACCCCTTGCTTTTCTTTTTCTACAAAGCCAAGGTTGAGCAAACATCAGAGCTAGCCAGTGTTTCAAACTCCCCAGCCATTTCTGCCATGCAGCGGGGCCGGCTCCTTGTGCTGACCCAGGCACAGCTGACCCTGCAGAAGACAGGAGGCTCACCAGTTCCTCTCCAGCTTTCTCGCATTTTTAAACCACCTGCAGCTGGAGTAAACTCAAAGCAGATAAAAACAAGCCACTTTTCTCACAATTACAAACAGGAAGATGGGGTTTGATACAGAAAAGGAATTCAAGTCAGGAATGAAAATGGGAACGTCTTCCAGCTGAAGACAAATGAACTGAGTTTCAAAACACAGTTTCAAAGCATCAAAACATGGACTAACAGCCTGTGCCAAACATCCCATTCCTGTGGAGAGGCCAAGTTATTTTAGCACTCAGAGCCATGACTTTGCACTGCAGAACAGGATGAATTCTGTTTAGCAGCTTCATTTCTACAAAACTTTTGTGCCTATTCAAATTCTTAACATTCTAAAGGTCAAGTAACGTGCTTGCTATTAAAATGGGCGCACCAAGGGGACATTGCACAGCACATGTGAGGCCTCCTGGATGGCCTGTGCACCTTTCATATCCAACCTTGGAGGGTTAATAAACCAAACAGAGGTTTTATTTTGCATCTGTACTGAGTGGGAAATATTTATCATTAGGAGAATTACAAGCAGGATGGTAAGGAACAGATCTATGGACTGCAGAACACCTTGGTGGGAAAGGGAAGGTTAAAGTGAAAAATAAATGGGGTGGGGTGGGAGAAGGAATGGCATTTTAATTACAAATACTTGTTAAAACCAGTGGATGCAAAGAGCAGCGATAAGGGATTAAATAATGGCAGATGAAAAACTAAATGCTTGGAAATATTAATCAAGTGAAAAAATAAATTATATAAACATTAATGCATGAAATAAAATAATAAAGTGGCAATGTTAGAGCAAAAAGAAAAGGAACATTCTCCTTCTCTCAGTATTTTTTTCTCTTGAGACCCAATTTTGCACTGGATGCACTGGAAGAGGCAAGTCCTGGGACCCAGCCTCAGTGACAATTTTAGAGCTGTGCCAAAAAAGCCTTTCTTGTAAACACACAAACAGTCCTTGGCATTGAGAGCCATCCTGAGATCTCAGCGAACCTTGCCAGTGGCAAACACGGTCCCTGCCTGCAGAGTCAGGCTCCCTGCTGCCTCCATGCGGGCTGAAGGCTCCTGCCCTGGGTCTGGGCCTCAGGGAGAGCAGAGGGCTTGACCCCAGGCAGAGATGGGCTAGGGCAGGTTAGGAAATATGCAATAGAGGAGGATATATAATCCAGATCCACACTATGCTCTCCCATTGGAAAGGATGGATCTGGGGCCCATGTCTAGGTGATGGTTTCAGGCTGTGAATTATTATCTGGCACAGGGATGTTCTGAAGTCCTAACTTGAGGTCTGACAGTTCTCAGACCAACTGGGGTTTAGGGCATGCCCTTGTCACATAAGCTTAACCAGTTCCCTGCCCAGAGTGCTGGTTTTGGCACATCCTACACTGCAGCAAAGTCCCAGCTCCAGGGCTGCAAAATCAGAAGCAGGATAGCAGGATAGCCTAATGCACAGCCTTGCAAAGCTTAACAAATGTGCAGATCTAGGCTTGATCTTTAACAGTCACAATAATAAAAAATTGCTGTTTTCTCCTTCCTGCAAAAGCACTTTCTATGCCTTGTTCTGGGTGGTCTTTTTTAATGTCAAATTATTTGTCATTAAATAATGAACTGGCAAAGAGATCTCTCTTCTTCAGTTGCTCTCTGGAAAGATGAAATTTGAAGAAATGGTCTGCAACACCTTTCAATTCAACTTGGTATTGTAACATCACAGAAAACAAATCATTTAGGAGAAAGAGAGTTATACGAATTTCCAAAGCCAGTAAAACTATTTCCTGCTGTGCTATCTAAGGCTCGGAACTACTTAACAGCATTCACAGCAGATGCAAATGTTACAAAATTAAAGACACCTCACTTTGAAAGACTTACAACAATCAGACTTAATTCCTTAACAACCAGAATCCTCCTTTTTTCCTTTTAAAATTCTATCCTGTTTGACAAGTTGCATATGGTTTTAAGTGACCTATGGTGGCTTACCTTGCCTGTTTTAGCAGCAATCATACTGTTCTGCATTTTCATTGCTTCAATTACACAAATCTCTTGACCTTCTGAAACCTGGTGAAATTCAAGCAGTACAAAATGAGGATAGAGGATTTGAAATGTTCTAAGTGTGATGATTCTTAAGGAAAATAAAAGGATTATTTCATTAAATGCTATAAAGACTTTCATGACACAAGTCAAGTCAGCCAGTTACACAGTCACCACACAAATGACAATCACAGAACTGGCACCAAAATGGGGCGGGGGGGAATCACCTGATTAAAACTCTCACCTTCTTAAAACCAGGCAAACCTGAAAGGCTTCTCTCTCATCCCATCCATTCAGTTCCAGCTTCCACAGTTCACATTCCACAGTTACCACCACCACAGTTCAACATCGTTTAAATGCAGAGCAAAAATTAATTTGTGCATTTTTGGCTGGGGAACTTCTGCTTTGCTTCCCTGGCAGGGCCCACAGATACTCATACTGATTCAGAAGCCTAAAGTCCCTTGGCAGGTGTCCGGGGGAGCTTGGGCTGGAAGGTCCAGCAATACCCAGAGGGCTGATGCTGAGGAGAATGTCACATCTCTGCACGTGGCAGCCTCTGCTGGTGGCTGATGTCTTTGGACTGACAGAAAGGAGAACATCAGTGAGGAGCCACCAGCTCTCATCCACAGGGGAGGCACCGCAGAGATAAACACATCACTTTCACCACAGCTCAGAGCTCTTAAAAGGAAACACTGAGGTTTCCTCTTTCTGTTTGTTTGTGTCCTGCTAACAGGCATGTGCAAACACAAGGTCACCAGGAACTCACTGGGCTGCTCTACTGGGCTCCCTGTGCCTCCCAGTCAGATCCTCCCTCCAAATGTCTTGGACCACCTTGCACAGAGGAAACTGCCACTCAAGGCTTGACAGTGGTTGTGGAGGCTGCTTAAACACAAGAGTTAAAACAGGGGATTTGGAATTTACCCAGTGAAACCCAGCGATCACCTGCTCATTCCACAAAGATGATGAATGCCAGAGAGGGAGGGTGCCAGGACCTACATGCCAGGATTTAGGATGTGTACACTCTTATGGGATGCCTAGCTCTGAGTGCCCATTGCACGTCTTTTCATTGGGCTCTTTTGGCCATGGAATCTGCTATTCCCTCATTATCCCAGCAAGTTTGGGATGCTTCCACTCTGATGTCCAAGTTTCATTAAACAGAGTAATCTGAAACCTGCAGCAATCTAGTTTATGCACTGTTTTATGTGCCAGTGCCAACAAAATGTTTGTTTATATACACACATATATACACATAGATATATTTCTCTAATTATAAGTAAAATGAATCCTACATATTTAAGGACAAGTGTGTACCACTTTGGAGGAATAAACTAACAGACAGATGTGAAGTCAGAGATCAAATATACATTGCATGAAGACCATTCCAAAAATTTAAGCAAAACTATGTTTTCACTAACTGACTGAAAAGCACTGATATTTGCCTATGGATTCTGAGCAAAACAAAACAAAAACCTTTACATAAAAGGGTGCTTATACACCCTTTCTCCAACAGATTGGCAACAACAATATGAGAGATTTTTGAGGGTAAATATGGAAAGCTATTTGCTATAGGAATACGGTGAACTAACTGGATACAGAGAACAACCAAAACCTAACACCTACCCTGCAGAAATTCCATCCTGAGCTTCAGGCAAGCAGTTAAGTCATTAGCAGGTGTCCAGTTTGGTGAATAGTATCAAAGACTTGTTCTTTGTCCCCAGTTATTTCCCCTTTATTCCCTTTCCCGTCTTTTGTCTCCTTTCTTCCAAACCTGCTGCTCTGCCCAAAGCCTTGTCCCAGCAGCTCATACTTCCTTTCCTTTCTTCTCCTCTCCTTTTCCCGACCTCATTACTTTGCTTCCATCTGCTCTGAACTTTCCAAACATTTCTGAGGTTATGAGGAAGCAATCAATATCTACTTTGGATTCAAAGAGAAGGGAAAAAAATAAAACAGGCAAGAAAGTTTGTTGGAAGAGGGTTTTTTTTAATAATGCTATTATTAAAATGTGCAGTTCAGAAACAACTTTGCCACCCTCTGGTTAAGCTCTGCTATCAGAGAGCCAAGAACAGAGGCATCTAGAGGTTGCTGAAGATTGAGATGCTAAGGACAACAGATCTGAATTCAGTAGCCTAATTACAAGGCCACAAGAAACTCTCTCCTTCAGCAGTTACATTTAACTGTAACATGGCTTCATCAGGAGGGAGGTGTGCAAATGAACCAGTCAGCAATTATCTAAACAGAGTTCTGGAAACACATCTACAGGAAAAGTACACAGTTGTCTCAGTAGATCTAAGTATGGTGCTAACATGGCAGGAAGTGTTAGTGATTATGGGATGGAAATATCCCTCAATCTGAATTTCTTCTCCGTTTCCCCTCCTTCTCAAAAATAAAGTTTTTGTGTTTTATATAATGCCTGCATGGGTTGATGAAAAAGGACACAGTGTCTGGGACGGAAATAGCCCCCTCAACCCACAAAATTTATAGTCAAAGTATCCAGTTAACATCTAGTCTTACTAACTGGAAAGGAAGGAGGCTCTTTCAGCAGGTACCATGAGTGAAAATGCCGTGTCAGTACTTCTGATGACGTGCAATTTGTTGAAAATTATCTTGGCGCAAGTGTCACTTAAGCACAGAAGTTTAATTACTGTTCTTATGTTAAACCTTTACAGCTCTGCTCATTGTGTTGAAAAGTGACAAATCCTAAAATTAGGCACTTGTGTCTCTCTTTCCTCTTTTTCAGTCTTTTGGGCATTGTCCAATTTCTTTCATTCTATAATTGCACATATCCTTTTGCCTGTTATTTAGCCTGCAAATGAAAACCACAGAGATGTGTACAAGTTCTTACTGTCTAACTTATTTAAGGGCTTATCTGGACCATTTTTAATGCTGTATTTTCATCGTATAATTTATTTCTTTCAGTGGATGGTAAACCAGTGAAACCCACCATCTTTACATTTCCATTTAGAGACGTCTCAGTGATGACCCAAATCTGTCAAAACAGGCAAATAAAATAAAACAAAAGATCTCATTTATTTGAACCAAGTAAAGTAAAAGGGCTCCTTTTCTTAAAAGAAATTAATCTCAGGTATCTTTTTCACAGAGTTAAACTACAGATAAATCAACCTTTACGTTGCTTGGTATATCAAAATAAATAACTGACTGTTAGACCTGCAGTCTGTATTTTAGCAGTTTATTTCTGCATGGTGCAGTTCAAAGTAGCTGTTCAGTTTTGTTCTTCACAGAGTGAAAAGGAAAAAGAAACAGGAAAGAAAAGAAAGAAGAAAAAAGATCATTGAAGAGGAGGGTACTATGCTGCTAACAATTGTAATGTGAGTTTGAACAGAGTCAATGGTGCTGTTTGAGTAACTCAGGGACTGCACGGTGGCTGTTCTCTCCTCTGGCCAAAAGGTTACACACAGGACAGGGAACTGTCCCCGGTCATGTCCCAACCGAGCAACTCACGGCACAGGGTGGAAGCAGGATGTGAGAAGCAGCAACGCCGACCTGCTCTCATTGCACATGCACGAGGACCACAAAGGCCATCCACACTCAGAGACAGGGCTCTTAAAAGCTCAGGAGCACGAAAAGACGGCGCACACCCGAGGGCATTGCTGCCACGGGATCTTTGTGAATATGGTACACTTTCTGCAGACTTGTGTGCGTCATCGCATAAAGACTTAACGATAGTGACAGGACGTCTCCCATGTTAGGCTTACAAAATGGTCACAAGCCCCACAAGTCTTTCTGATAAACCCAATGGGCGCTGATGTATTTCCCCGCTCTCTGTCTAATTGGTGTAAAGTTTGCAGATCTGAATCACCGATCTTTTATCCAGCTTGCTGCGTCCTCTCCTTTGACATGAGGTCAGGGTTCACATTCGCATCCGATTATCGAAGTGGCACTCATTAACCGGCAGCGCGCCTCGCACCAAAATGAGTTCCCTGGAAGGGGAACTCGGCCCATTTACTCAGCAGATTTCAGCATTTTAAGGAGGCCTGAATGTCACACAGTATTGCTACGTTTTGAGGAGTTTCAGACATCTCCAGCTGATGATTAATTGTGAGTGATGGGAAATAAAATCCAGTAAAGCCAGCTGCTTGCCATGGTCGGCAAAATTACTATAATGGATATAGGCTGCCAATTTTCCAGTTTTACTGGCAAGTCTTCCAAGTGTAATTAAGGGAAGTTATAAATGATATGGAAATCTATCAAGTCCCATTTATTTTCAGAGGACTCTTTCCCCTGAGACTTTTATCTTCAAGCTTATAGTTTGCTTTGTTGTGCTAATGATTTAAACCACTTCTTATTTCTGATTAAAGCGCCCAATATCCTTCACAAGAAGTTAGATCCACTTTATTCAGAAGGATTTAAAGAAACAGAAGCCTTTTTAAAGTTGTGTTTGTAAGCTGTGCTGAGCTTCCACTTCCTCTGTGGAGGCATAACAGAGCATCCTCCATCTTAGGCACCTCACTACCATCTGGATTTCCACTTCTGACAAACTCTGGGGACTGGGAAAGATTTGGTGGGGGAGAAGGGAGAGAAAAGAGTGACTGAAAAAATAAAATTAAAAAACCCCACTGCCAACAAAACCCCAACTTGCCTCCTAATCCTAAATCTTCCAAAAACAAAGATCGTAGGTGCTGCTTAGACACCAGGCATTTAGCAGAGTGGTGTTGCTCACTAATGTTGTTTGATTTGGAATAAAAGCATGAAAATGATGTGCAAAGGCCTAAAATTGGAGATGTAAAGGATGACTGCACAGTATTCCATTTCTCAATTTCATCCTTCAGAGCCACAAAATGGGGGTGATACAGTTACTGGATGAGATTTACAGTAACAGCTGTGGTCTTCCCACACAAGGGAGGACCTTCTAATGGGCTAAGGTCTGTTTTGAACAGACGGGGAGTAGCAAAACAAGGTTCCCTATTAAGGGTGTGCAGTAATATTCCTGATAAAGAAAATGAGTAGTGATAGTCAGATTGCTTTAAAAGACCTAAATCTCCTTTCACTGTTTAAAAAAAAAAAAAAAATAGAGCTATTTTAGAAAGGGCTAACTGCTAAATAAATGAAAGCCATATAAATGTAAGGGTTTGTTTTTTCCTTAATCTCCTCCCTACAAACTGTAAAGAATGCATAGGAACCAGTGCCAGGGGCATATGGCTTTCTCCTGTGCTGAACATTCATACAAAAGACAGGTTCATCAGTCATTGGAGTATCTGGATAAAAAATTAGCTCCTGATGGATGGTATTTAGAGCTTACCTGCTGCTAGTACATTACCAGAGAAGCACAGGTTTTGAAACCCACATGACATTAGAAACTGCAGACCATGAAATACCCCACGTGCAGGCGCACTCATAATGTACGCCAGGTTCTACAAAATAAGAAATAAGCTATTTAAACCCTCTGCCTAAAATTGGGCCCGCTGCAAGGAACCCTGGGTCAGCCCTACACAGGCCAATTAATGCACAGCATCTGCTGTATAGAAGCCGTGCATGAAGCACTTCCGAATGATTTCAGCAATTAAAAGAAAACTGTTTCCTGCCTGTTTTGACAGCAACTGTTTCAATGCAAGAGTGAGCACCAAATCATTGTGTGCAGCTGAAAAAATTAAGTCTCTTTTTTTTTTATCTTGTGAAAAGGAGGTGGGAGGGATGAAGATTTCTTACGGAATCGGATCGTTCTTTTGTTGTCCGACATTCTGTGTTTTTCTGCCAAATTAGACAGAAGGCTCCGAGGGTTTACGGGGCCCTCTACAGTATCACCTTCTGGTGCACTGTGGCTCCCTAAAAAGACGGATCAATATCAACCCTGCTGATTTGCCTACAAAAGTGAAAATCCCTCAATTACATTTTTAAGACCATTATATTTAGAACACAGGTGCTCTGATGCGTAACATTTTTAAGGCTCTTGAAACTGAAGTGGAAAAAAACAATGACAGCTCTAAGCAAATATGAGCTTAGATTTGGTTAAAAGTGAAGTGAGAGTTGTATTTTATTGGTATCTCCTTCCTCATCTTTGGGAAGACACCAGTAAACACCACTCACAATTTCCACTATACTGCAGCTTAAGTCCCTGTTGAGCCTTTTAAGTGAAAAGGGGCAATGCAAGAGAGTGTCATATGAAAGAGAGTTATCCTCTCTTGTAGTCTTCTGCAAAATAATTGCAAACATGCATCTTGTTTATGCTTATGCAAAATCACTGAGCAGTGAATTAAGTATGCATTCACTATTTATGAAGATATGGGAATTTTGTTTATTTATTTGTTGTTTAAACTTAGTCCACACTAGTATCATTCCCTCTCCAGATTTTTTTTCTCTCTGTGTTGTTGGCAATCTGGCAGCCAGCATCTAACAAGAAAACAAATCAAGAGGAATTGGATGAGCAACAACTGCAATTCCTTGGCATTGTCCATTACCATGTAAAATAATTAGAGCAAGTTTTCTCTTCTTTCCAAATTAACTTTGAAACCAGAGCTAGAAAACAGCAAATATAATTAGCAGCAATTAATAGTACTTGACAAATCATTACTAAACTTTTTTTGCCACACTCCTTTAACGAATGAATCTGAACATAGCACATCCCACATCTTCTGACCTCTGACTAAAGGTCACTGATGTCCCCCTGACAGCAATCAGCACTGGTCATTGCACTCCCACTTATCCAAAACACACTTCCCCAACTGCCTCTGCCATCCCAGGGTGCTGGGGAAGTGATATGCAGGCAGAGCACTTCTGGGGCTATTCTTCTGCTAACTCAGCCCAATCTGTATCAATCAACGTTTTTAGTAACAGCTAAAAAGTTGTTTATTACTTGAAAAGGCAAAGCACACCAAAATAATAATTAAAAAAAAGTATGAATTCATCTCAAAGGATTGGTAACATTTTTCACCCTTGGAGGAAACTCTAATAATATTGACTATTTCTAACTCAACATGAGAGGATTTCCTTCTTAATTACACCATACTCAAACACAAATTTCAGACTGCCCAATTGCATAAAATATATAGTAAAATTTTTTCAAGTCAAATATAAAAAAAATACATCAATATATTATAACTATTATTATAGTGGGGTTTTTTTCCAACGTAACCACAATTATTACTTGTGGCCCCATGTAATAAGAATGGTGAAATATTTGAATACTTTTACTGTGGAAATTATACAACCACGAAAAAAGTTTTCATTTCCTGTTTACCAAAAGAGGTTTTTCCCCAAAAAGAAAACCCCAAAGAAATTTGTCAAATACATAAAAGCATAAAAACTATGTAAGGTTTGTGACCATATTTTGTCAAGTTTGCAAATTCCCTTCAGCTGACAAGTGGAGTTTATATTTGCTCTGAAGAATAAGACTGAGGAAAGAAGGGAAAGAAAAAGGTAAGACAACAAAAGAAAAAAATGCTCATACAAAAGAGAAAAGTAGTATTTGAATTAAGTACTATCTTACTAAATTATTGATACTATATTTATCCAAATAGAATATGAAACTTAAGCAAATACGTTTTTACTGTTTTAACCTGGATGTTGTTTCTGTGGTATAAATTCCAATTAGTATAAGATTAAAAAAGGGGGTTTTTTTGAGGTCTGAATGTCAAATACAACTTTAAACATCACACAACTGCCTGATGGCAACAGGTAAGGTTAAAACTCACCTTTTCTTTCACAAGAATGAATGAAGTAGTAACTAACAGAATTTAGGAAGCTCTTTTGTTTTGGTATTTAGTAGTGAGCATTTCAGCAGTAACAAAACATCTTTTCCCCTAGCATAAACTTCCCAAGGCTTGTGAGATGGAAAATCATGAATAAAGATTTTTTTAAAAGCTATTTTTCTAAAGAATAAGAAGAGAAACTGAAATAAAATGCATGCAACTGAACTGAAAGAAGAATGCAGTTCAAAACTTTAATTACTTTTAAAAGGTGGAAACACAGTAATGTCTTTTGTAAGTTAGACAACTATAAAAGCAGCCTTCAAATTACTCAGTTTTGAAATTACTGAGACAATTAGCATCTACATTTAACAGCTGACATTTTGGTAGGAAAAAATTCATCCCATGCAGTATTAATGCCCATGGTTACACTAGCATCAATCTGAAATCATAAGGAATTTTTATATGAGATAAGTACATTTAGAAAATGGCTTGAATGGTGATAACTTCCAAAACCTGGAGTAATCTTAGTCTACTGGAAAGACAGGAAATGTAGAAATTTCAGTGAAAATAATTAATAATCCTCTTATTTTGGCTGTAGTCAAACACTGAGGTGTTTGACTTTTACATATTTATTTAAGTGTGGGGGGAATCACTAAAGTGATTTAGGCTGCCAGGTATTAGGCATTAGTTTATTGACTAATGCTTAGCTTAGTAACAACACCTGTCCTGGCTAATGTTACTAAAAAGGAAAAACAACCAACAGAAACAGCTAGAACAAAAACACCTTCGCATTCCTGACAGACAGAAAACTGAAAAAGCAAAAACTTTGTTCATAGGTGAAAATATAGCAAAGGCTGCAAGGCAAGTAGGACAGCTAAGATCTTTCTTTGTTGCTGTGGAAAGTTCAGACTACCAAATTTGGAATCAGTAGTGGGAACACCTTGGGTGTGTCTGCCTTAGGAACAACAACATTGCTTTACCTGTGCAACCACCAGGATCTACTCCTGCACTTTCTGTGCACAGAATCCTACATGCACACAAACCACACCAAACAACTCAACACAAAGAAGAAGTATTTTCAAGTGCTTGCCTGTGTCCTGCCCTCTGAGTAAATAAAGGAATTTGTGCAGTTTCTGTAGTTTTTATGGTGCTGTCTTTGTGGTAGCTGTGGTGAGACTGGAACCACGTGCAGTGCCATCTTCACATTCTGGCATAAAAATCCTGCTGTGTGCTACCAGGGTTACCTTGTGCTGCCATCAGGGTCAGCAAAAACAGAGTGCATTACCTGAAGTCCATGGTTTCTCTAGCCCATGAGGAACCAAAAAGTAATTCTCCCAAAACCAAATTTCATCCTAATGCACACAATCATTAACAACTACTTAGAAAACTAATACACAAACACCCTCATCCCATAGTAAGGGATATATTTCCTGTATTAATGGGACTGTGTTATCATCAGGAATGTAATCTAAATTTAAATCTTCTTTCCCTAAATAATATTAACCTTCTTTCTAGTCAGCCAGATTTCTGTTTCATTGTTTATGTTGCTTTCTGCTTCTGAGTGCCTTCATTGTGCTTCCAGGAATAACTGAGTGACAACTAATTACAGTCTTCTGATCACATGAAGGA